>NC_059110.1:57654962-57954962 GCF_020740685.1 Jaculus jaculus | reverse complement strand
AATGGGGTGAAGATGGGTGTATACATTATCTGATGTGGTACTTGCTCTGGTCAACTCAAGCAGTTCCACTCATTCTATCTTAATTCTGAGGTCAGGCCATAGCAGAATTGCAAACCATCCTTTCTCTGGAACTAGTCTGTGAATGTGAGGAGTTCATGGTGATTCCTTCCTAGAGTCTCTCTTGTTGCACTCTGAACCATTCCTCACCCTGTTTTGTGAGTCTGAAAGCCACAGTACCTAGGAACTAGGCTTTCTCCCCTGGGCTGTGGCAGGCTAGAGGAAGACGATTGAGTTAGAAGGTCTGACCTTCCAACCTCCTCATCTGGTGCTTCCTGTGCTCTCTTGGGGATGTTTCAGTTTCACATTTGTGTTTCCAGTAGGCTCAGGTATTAGAGTCCCCAGGCAGTCTACTATGTGGCCAAGAGAACTGAGCATTGTGCTCCAGTGCTACAGATCTGTTCTGTTTGGCTTTCATATTCTTGTGAGATAGGGTTTCTTTTTGTTACTGCTGCCTGTAAGTTTCCAGATTATGCTGGCTTTGCCTACCAATTACTACAGGTTCATTGGGATTACAGATGATATGCTACTTTGCATATTTACATATTTGACTTTATGTGGGTGCTAAGATGTGGGTTCCTGTGTACTCTGGAGCTCAGCTGTGGTCCCCCTGTAGGTGCCCAGGCAACTGAAGTGGGTGAGTGCAAGACAAGAGAGTCACTCCTGAGAGATAATTGAGCAGTTCTCTCGGTTTATTGTCAGAGAAATGGGTTTATAAGCATCTGAGAAAGAGGGGAAGGGTCCTAAGGGGATTGGTGTGTTTAAATGCTGCTAGCCTATGCCTGGGGACATTCTTTCCAGTACATAGGGAGTCAGGGGCAGCATGTAGGGAGAGAGTCAGGTGATCTACAGAGGATGGCAGGACTGTGTGAAGACTGCTGCCTGACAAGGAGTTTCCTAGGCAACTGGCCAAAGATCACAGGACTGTGGGCAAAGCTTAAGTTCACATGTGCTGGGCTTGGAGAGGGAGTGGCCTCCTGTAGCCTAGGGGTCCATAGCTGTGCCTAGAAGCTCAGACCCTTCTCCTGAAGACTCCAGCCTGTGTGTGGCAGTGCCTGACAACACCCCTTTGTTTTGTAATGGGGCAGTGCCATCCCAAATGACATATTTTTAAATAATTTGCCATAGGTCCAGATACAGTTAGATGGTTTATGAGGACCTGATTAGTAGTAACCTTAGCAATATTAGTTATTTCTTATCTGAGAAATTTGATGAGACAGGAGGTTAGAAGCAATAAGGTTCCTATAGTAAGGAGGTGGCTAAGGAGAAGCTAAGTAACTAAAGGGTTAGAGAACCAGGTGGCGGGGTCCTCAGGATTGTCAAGCAGCTTAACAACATTTGATTCATTAACAAAGAAAACAGTATTCTTGTCCCAAGACCATACATGTCCCTGAAGTTCAGTATTAATGAAATCTAAGGTTAGACAGTTCTGAAGTACCACACCTGTGCAAAAGTTCAATTGTCTCTAGAGATATTTGAAGCTGTTGGTCACCAAAGGAACCCAGATAAAGTGTCATGCAGAGACCCTCCAGTAAAGAGATGAATATCTCTTGCAGTTGACATTGGTGGTTGGCACAGACTGAGTTTGTAGATTTTTTTTTCTTGTAGAAATATACCTGTGAAGCAATTAAGACTGGGGAACAATAATTGGGAGAGGAAATATTTATGTATGGGGTAGTTACTCCTTATGTACCAAAGGAGAGTGGGTGTCTTAATACAACTGGTCCTGATGATGGAAATACTGAGTAGGCATTCAGCTCTGGTCAGCTTAGAGCTGGACAGGCAGAGAGACATAACTTTGCCAGCATCAAAGAAGGTGAGGCTTGTCCTTTGCAGAGCCAGGGACTCACAGCACACATGGAAAAATAGTTATTTGGAACTGGGCAAGAAATAAGGAGTTTATGAGAAGTGAGCACACCACAAACTGGTCCTTTATGTGGTCGAGAGACTCTAGGCTTGGATTGTCTCAAGACCATCTGAAGATGAGCTGTCTGAGATTTTCTTTTAGAACTGTTTTAGAACTGTTCATCAAATGGCACAGTAGTATTTGACATGGCTTGTAAAACACATGAGATATTAGCAGAGTTATCAGAAACATATACAACATTTTACCTTGACAATAGCCATTGGGTGTCATTAAAAGTTGTTCAAATATATTTTTTTGGTTTCAGAACTTACTTATATATTCTAAATTTGAAAATAACCATTTAGCCATCTACAATTGTTTTTCTTTACTATAGAATTAGAACTATGAGGAAAAGATGTCTGAAGGTCTTTTTGTTTACCCTCTTAGATAGCTCTTGTATTACTTAATAGGACGTTTATATATTTAAGGTAGTTTTTATCTTTGGTTATAAAGTTCTCTCTGAGTGTTTAAGACCATACAGATAGCCAAAAATTAATTACAGATTAATTTTGGAGGTCACTAATGACTCTCCAAAGAGACTTTAGGGACACAGGAGTAGCCCTATAGCTTACTGGTGTTTTCTGTCTGTTAAGATGAGTCTTTGGGAAATAAGAAAGAGTTATTGCTCCTCAATTATGACTCACCTGTTCTAGACTGTACACCAATTGTGTTTGGGTCTCTGTATCCTCCCTACTTAGGAAGACAGGTGACTTACCAAAGGGCCAATGTAGAAGTGTCCCATCATCTCCAGTGGCCTCAGGACCTTGGAGCACAGGCCAAAACATTGGCCCTTTTTACTCTGATGACCCCATTTGGCCTTGGCTTCTACATAGGCAATTGACACACTTAGAAAGGCAGTTAGACCAGCCTGGATGTATGTACATATAGAGCACATGTGATTACTGAAGTAAATTCAGTTAAAGAAGAGCTTCTAAAATCATTTTGTCCAATCTTTTAAATTTTTTTTGTACTGTAGCAGCACAAGCCATATACCTGAGGTATAGAAAGTAGGCACATCTTACACTTTAAATATCTAACAGTTATAAGTACAGGCATAACTTGTGTCCAGTTTTGAGAACAATACAAATTAATTTACAAATTATTTAACCTAGAAATTGTCAGAAAAGGACAAGTAACACAGTATAAAGTCTTAGCACCTCTGTTTGAAAACAACTTTGATTAGTTTAGATACCTATTTGGGTACCAATTACCCAGAGAACAATGGAAACAGAGCCATGGAACTTTAACTTATTTTTTACAGATGAGGACCATTGTTTGAGCATGAGGCTGTACCTTAAAGTAGGGAATATGTCTTAAGAGTTAATTTTGTTATAAGCACTGGACTTAAGATGCCAAAAATGAGACGGTTACTTTACATACAATAGAGCAGAATCTGGCCCTTTGTTGAGCCAAAACAGCTAGCTAAATTCTAATACAATCCTTCATAAAATTTTTTTAAATGAAATGATACTGTTTGACAATGAAAGATTTTGGCTTTATCTTGATAGTTATTGATTTTATGTACCATAGTATTTTTATTAACATAAACAATTTTATGTTTTACCCATGACTTAAATTTGATAAAGCTTATACAAGCTATCCCAACATATTTTAGCCTGAAAATTAGTTTTTTGCTCCTTAAGAGTTTGTAAACAGTTGAAAAATCTCTAACTTTATGTATAGTGTTTAGGTTTAGCCTAAAAATTCTTTCATACACATGCACATTTTTATCCACATACTTTGTTTGGATGTAGGTATCACCCAAAAAGCAATTTTTTTTTTTTTTAAGGTAGGGTCTCACTCTAGTCCAGGCTGATTTGGAATTCACTATGTAGTCTCAGGGTGGCCTTGAACTCTTGATGATCCTCTTACCTCTTCCTTGAGGGTGCTGGGATTAAAGGTGTGCACCACCATACCTGGCTCAGAAAGCATTTTTATATGTCCATTATTAAGAAATTCCTTTCCAGTTCCTTCAATCACTTCATCTCAGCCCATTATAACTATCTTTCTTTTAAGGCTATTAGGACAAAATACACCAAATTGATTTAGAGAAGCATGCAGTCTAAAGCCAATTTTATGTCACTAATACCAATAACACACTTGGAAATGACTTTATTAGGAGTAACTAAAGCAAATTTTGTTGCTATCTTGAGGCAAGCTGGCCTAGAAGTCAGGTCAGTTGCCTCCTCCTTTTAAGTAACAGGATATTGCAATCTTTTTATTATTATTTTAAAATACTTGACAAATTATAAATTACCACTTCAGAGAGAATTCTGTTGTTTTCAACAATCCCCCATGTAAGTTGAAGTTTACCTAGAACATACATTTAGCAATGATATTTACGATATCATGTAACAAAGTATGGCATTGTTTATGTAAAACTTTAGTTCCACCATAGGCTTTAGTTAAATGTGACCTCCCCCCTCCCCCCTGCAGCTTCTTGGTGGTGGAGCTGTGTCGGCTAAGTGAGGCTTGCATATACCTTTAGATCAATGCCATCCTGTCCTGGGTGCTGACCCAGGGTCAGGTCTAGTACATGTGGAGGTAATGGTCAAGCCTGGTCAAGAAGACTGCTGGAGTCCAAGTCCAGCTACCTGAAGGGTAAAGAAGGAAGGGGATGCCCTGGGACTGTTGGGAAAAGAGGGGCCCTCCACGACCACCATGAGGCCACTGAAGAAGGAGGAGGCCCATGGGGAGGCCTTTGGGAAAAGATGGGGGCTGCTTGCAGGGGATGCCTAGACATGGCATTTGCACAGGCTGAGGCTCCATTGTCTGGGCATGTGTGAGCCTACCTCCTGACTCTGACTCAAGCCACTTTATAGTGCTTGCAAAGCTGAGTTGTGGTTTCGTGGCTAAGAGAGAGTGAGGGGGAATTTCCTTCCTAAACTTTTTGTTTCCTAGCCAGATAAGCTATGTGGGTCCACGTGTCTGAGCCACACAGATGCCCAGAAATCATCCAGGGGTGATCTGGAGGACTTGCTAAAAGGAGCCAGCCTCCCTCTGGGAGAGTTTAATTCCCTTAACTTTCAGAACCCAAATCTGTGATTCCTTTTAGTGGAAGGCAATATTAAAGTAAAGTAGGAAAAAGAGAAAAATAGCTTTTGTCCGATGGAGGAAAGAGAAATACATAGAGGGTTTTTGCCAATGCCCAATGGGCTGTTGGGGTCCAGGCTGAGGATGGATGGCCTTCAGTGAATACCGAAGAGTGGCTTCAGCCAAGAAACATCAGTTGCCAGTTCCTCATGTCTGGTCCCATGCATGAACCTAAAATAAAGGAGGAAAAAGATAAACCTGCCAGCCCTTAAAAACATGCAGGCAAGGCCACATGGGCCAATGTCTCCCAGTCCCTCTGGGAAAGCACTCACCTACCCTGTCCATCTCATAGGGTTTCTGTTCAGGTGCCAGCTTTGGATTCCTGTATCCTCCAGGGCCTGACAGTTCCCCCCTCCCCAAGGCACCTAGGCAACCAGTGTGGGTGATGAGAGAATTACTCCTGGGAGATAGTTGAACAGCTCTCTCAGTTTATTGTCAGGGAAATGGGTTTATAAGCATCTGAGGGTGGGGGAAAGGGTCCTAAGGGGATTGGTGGATTTAAATGCTGCTAGCCTATGCCTAGGGACATTCTTTTCAGCATGCAGGGAGAGAGTCAGGTGATGTACAGAGGGTCTCAGGACTGTGTGAAGGCTGATAAGGAGTTTCCTAGGCAACTGGTCAAAGGTCACAGGACTGTGGGCAAAGCCTAAGTTTGGGTGTGCTGAGCTTGGAGAGGGAATGCCCTCCTGTAGCCTGGGCAGTCTTTAGCCTTGTCTGGAAGCTCAGGCCTCTCTCCTGAAGGCTCCAGCCTGGGCCTGGCAGTGGCCAACATGATGGAAGGTCAAATTTGAAAGCAACTGCTGAGTCACATCCCTCATTGTCAGGGTCTTATTTATCTTTTACTTACTTGAGTATCTTCTGGCATGGCACCTAGGCTGAATCATGTGAATAGAACTTTCCCACACATCCAGACACTCATAAAAGGTGACCACCTCACTTTGTATTTCAGGTTTTTAGAGCTTTCCCATCTCTCTGGCTTAACCCTAAATAGGTCACCATCTCAGCTCTTTTTGACACAACCAATCTACTCTTCCACTACTCTCCCTCTTTAATGATATATATCAGCAGGTAATGAAGCTCTTTATATGCCAAGCTGAGGTTCCATGTAGGGACACTGTTCTGCTAAATACATATACTTGGCTTCTTATCTAAGACAAGCATTGCATTTCCAAGTGAAAATATCCCCAGTTATGTTTAGTCAGTTCAAAATCTATATTTTTCTGTTTCTGGACAATGTTTCAGACAGAAATGTGTTATTGCCTATCTAAGCCTGATAGTAGAGAATCAAAGGGTCCAGTATGTTAATGAATACATAAAATCTTGTTTTTCACTCTCCTAAATGCATTTGTCAAAATCTTGCACATTTCTAGGATGATTCAATTCAAAGCAGGTGTTTCTTTGTCTTTCTCTTTGGGTATCTTAAGTTTCAGCTTTCTTTAGTTTTCTAAATTTGTCACCACTATCCATCTGTTTTACATTTCTGTGTGTTTCTCCTTGCCACTTTATTTCCCCTTATATAATATATGTCTTGAAAATTCACATTAATCTTCCTTATGTGAGAATCTGGAAACTTAAGTGAATGTCTGTGTTCATTCACTCATCTATGCCAAGAATCACCTTTAAACAAAGTTAAATTATTTGCAATGCTCTCCATACTTATATGCAATAGATTCTGTACTTGATAAATGCAGGTTAGATTAAATATGTTCTCTTTTATCAACACAAGTCTTTATATTACAGTTTGTTGAAGGCCTGGAAAACCAAGATTCTGACCATACAGACTAACCATAGAGAGTGACCACAGAGACTAATCAAAAAGACTGACCAAGAAATTAACCTCACATACTGTTCTCAGAAACTGACCACAGTGACCAACCAAGAGACTGATTACAGACATTGACTACAGAGAATGACCATAGATAATGACCACAAAGCCTGATCATAGATACTGACCAGAGACTTACCAGAGAATGACGACAAAGATTGAGCATAAAGACTGACCACAGAGACTGATCAAGAGACTAACCACAGAGCCTTACCAAGAGACTGACCACAGAGACTGACAATAGAGTGAAAAAGAGACTGATCTGAGACTGATGAAGACACTGACTACAAAGATTTATCAAGAGATTGGCAACAGCAACTGATCATAGAGACCAATAGAGACTCTCCAAGAGTTCAACCACAGAAACTGACTACAGAGACTGACCATACACAATCAATCTACTACTTCAGTTTGCATCCTATGTGGGGTTTGAGCTGATGCTACATGCAGTAAGAATGATTCCCTTCAGCCTCATTCAAAAGAACAGGAGCCAAAAGGTTCAGGAATAAGAGTGTTGACACAGTGTCAGCATATTGAGAGTACCTCATCTTTAAGCTCCACAGTTGTTACATAGAGCAAGCTTCCAGGAAATGCCAACATAGAGCTCAGTGGCTGTTAGCCTCTGTTGAACAAAGAGTACAGCAACCAGGGAAGGTGAAAAGTCCAAATTCAGAGGCTCATCATATGAATAGTTAAAACTGAATATGTGGTGTGGCATACAAGGCATAAATTTTCTAAAACTCATCAGATTATTTTTATACATATCTGTGTATTACTTTTGAGCACAAGGAGAACATACTTTATCTAATAGGGAATTATTAAAGACACCTGATTATCAGAGCATCTTCAGACATCCTTGGGTCTTTGGAGAAGAGAATATTGTGGAGCAAAACGGATAATAACAACTGGTAAGTGTGATTTCAGAAGTTTTTTTTTTTTTTTTTCTTGTTTTTACCATCAGATCTCACTTACCTCAAGTCTTCCTACATTCCCAGAAGTTATTTTTTGAGACCATTTAAATTCTAAGAACTGGTTTGTGAAAAAGAAAACTCAGTCTTGCTAGCAAACTTTGTAAAAATTGGAGATGACCCTTATACCAAGGTGACTTGGAAGACTGAATATAAATAACTACATCCTGAGCTTCTGCATTGTAGAGATGGAAGAGGAAAGTGGATTTCAGATCTGTACGACTAAGTTATAAGTAACCTTTCTCCCAACAGCTATTTTAATTAAATAACCACATTTAACTAGTCCAATAATGACTGAAAATGTGATGGACAGCAACTCTGTGTATCTGGGTCTTCCCCAGACCTGAGCTCTGGTTTTGGCCCAAGCGTTACCTCAGAGGTCAAGTGCCTCAGTGTATCAGTTACGTCAGAGGACCATGGACTGAAGAACTCAGCACATCTTACTTTTTAAAATATTTTTATATCATTTATTTATTTGCAAGCAGAGACAGATAAAAATAAGAGAGACAAACAGAAAGAGTGGGCATGGCAGGGCCTCCAGCCGCTGCAAATGAACTCAAGACACATGTACCACTTTGTGCATCTGGTGTTATGTGGGTACTGCGGAATTGAACCTGGTTCCTTTGGCTTTTAGCACATATTTTGAGTGGAAGAGTTTTAGTTAATGGACTTAGGGGATATGTGAGCTCTTATATTCTCCTTATAGCCTCTGAGACAACACTGCACTAGCTGGAATCTTTGCTGGAAAACAGGGAAACTCATTTAAAGAAACAGTGGATTGGGCATGTAATGAAAGGAGAGGCATGGCACTTTGAAGATTTTTAATTTTTTTGTTTACTATTTATTTATTTATGAGTGACAGACACAAAGAGAAAGATGCAGAGAGAAAGAATGGGCATGCCAGGGTCTGAAGCTACTGCAAAGGAACCTCAAACATGTGCACACCCTTGTGCATCTGGCTATTGTGGGTCCTGGGGAATTGAGCCTTGAACTGGTGTCCTTAGGCTTCACAGGCAAGAGATTAACTGCTAAGCTATCTCTCCAGCCCCACTTGGACAATTTTTACGTGGAGAAGAAATACTAAGCTCTTTGAAATCCTTGATACTTTCCAGAACATGAAATAGTCATCCTGGGTTGAACACAATTGAAAGCTAATGCTTTCCTCTAAGCAATCAAGGCTCAGTGCCAGCACATGCAGGTGCTCTCCCTAGGCTCAGTGAAGGTGCCTGAGTGAGGAATATTAACATCAAACTTGCTTCCTAAGATATAATACCTATCCCTAACATAACCTTACATTAGGTATATTTTGAGATAGTTGCCATCTGATGAACGTGTTGTGGTGGTTTAAATGTGAATGTATGTTCCACATAACACCAGGTATTTAAGTTTCCAGAAGCTGGTGGAAGGTGGAGTGTCACTGGGGACAGATATAATTACAGCCGTATGGAGAGCAGTTTTTGAACTCTGGTGGTATGCTTGCTAGTGATGCTGGCTGTTTGCTGGATTTCTCTCTAGCTTCATCTACCACTGATGCAATCTCCCCTGGATCTATAAGCTTGAAATAAATCTGTTCCTCCCATAAACTGTGTCTGGTTTGGCTATTCATCCCAGCAATATGGAGCTGTTTACACATGCCAATAGAGAAAATTAAGAAATGATTCATGATAATATGCAGGGTCACACCTGTGTTCATTTCAATCCTAACTTATTCTAAATATCTGCCATAGAATAGCTAGAAAGAAACAAAATAGTTTTTAAATTACTGTTTTTCATTACAAATGAGGGATCTTTAACTTGTGTTTGAAATAAGACTGACATTATTTGATAATAACCATAAATACTACACTAACAAATATACTTATCTCCCCATATTCCTATCAGTGTGCTCAAAACAGAATTAGATGAGCAATAGATGGATACTTGGTGAAGAGATATTAAAGTATAGAAGAAAAAAGCAAAAATGATTCAGTCATGCTTACATAAACTTTTAACCAAATTCCCAAGCTACTTAATGAAAGAGTTCATGTTGTTGTGAAACAACGTGGATTATGGCAAAGAAAAAAAGAAAAGAAAAAAGTAAAATATATACCAATCTAGAATGTTACTTTTTTGTAGGGGTGAGTGAGACTATCTTTTCTTCTATGGTGGTGCAGGGGAACAAAGCTAGGGTCTCATGAATATGAGAAAACAATTCTGCTTCTGAGTCATAGGCCTACTAGTACAGATTATTTTATTCTTCAAAGGTAAGTAAAATAACCTTAGAAGTCAATATGAAAAAATATAATACAGGAAAATTCACAAGCTATTTGTCATACTATTAGAACACTTATTGATCAACATTCATCTGCCAAAGTCATCAGTATAAAAGAAAACAAGAAATGTTCTACAGACCCCATGGTTGATTCACATACAATATGATTTTAAACACTGAGAAGAAGAAATTAAATGAATTGAGAAGAGCTATTCCAAAACCAAACAATAAAAGTCCCCAGGGGTGGAAGAAAGAAGGGCCTGGATCTCCTGGATTAATGTTAGTGTTTTCTACATGTTGATTACATTCAAATAATGAAGATTTTATAATTTATGTACACGTTCTGTTGTGGAAGATTACATAGGATATTCTGTTTTTATCGCACTTAGTAGAGTAACACCCTGAACATTGTTTTACATTTTTATTTTCTTATCAACTAATATTTATATTTTTTATTTATAAGTTATTATTATTACTAACAACATATATTGTATGAATACATTATGTATTGGTACCCTCTTTTCCTTCATCCCTGCCTCCATTCCTCTGGGGACTCTCCTCAGTGGGGTTGCAGATATTCTCCATGGCATTGGGGTTATATACTGTAGGAGCAGCAGTCAGTTATTTTGCGGGGGAAAGGGAATTCCTCTGGGCATGATGTCTCAACCTGTGGCTCTTACAGTCTTTCTATCCCCTCTTCTGAAAAATTCCCTGAGCTGTGGTGGGTGAGATTTAAGCCTACTACAGTGATGAACTCTTAGAAGCTTTTGGATCTCTGCTTTGGTAAGTGTTGAGTATCCTCAGAGTCTATCTCCTTTACCTTGTCACTAATTATAAGGTTCAGCATGGAAGCAACACTCTTGCTTGTCTCCCCAATTCCTTTGTCATTTCATCTGTGGCTTGGCTGAAGGGCAAGGGGTAGTTTATCTTCTTGGACCTCACTACTTCTGAAAAAGAAGGTCAGATTCTCCAATGGAGAATGAAGCCATCATAGATTAAATAAGAAAAGCATTATTAATTTAGGGAGAATTTGATATATGCAATTACTCTTTCAGCAGGAGACTAGTGAGAGATTTATATTAGAGAGCATAATATTTGTCTCCATAGGATTCTGATCTGGTTCTCAGTTCCAGGTATGGGTTCCTTTACATTAAGTGGATCTCTTTGTCAGTCAGAAAGCTATTTGTTATCCACCAAGGTTGTGTGTCATGATCGTACTAGTGTGTAAATCTTGGCATTGTGTTTGTTTCAGAGTTGGTTTCTCCAGTAGTTCATGTAATGTTTTCCAGCATTAGATGGGTTAACTGTCTGGGACTGGCTCTCTTGCAAATTGTAACCTGGACTCTCCATGTTGTGTGTTGGCAGCATATGGTATCTTCAGTAATAGGGTCTTACATTTTGCCTCAGGTAGGTTATCAAATGCTTTGACACAAACTTGTCTGATTTTGTGACCTCATAGTTTTCTCTAGTCTACAGGTCATTGTGGCTAGCAACCTGTTTCTGATACTGGGAGTTACAGGCCAGAGTAAAAAAGAAATGAGTTTAGGCTTCATCCCACTCACTCCAGGGTCTTGCTTTTCAGGTGTCCCCTACCCCCCCTTACTCCTGTTGAGGGTTATATCTTTAGTCTATCTCAAAGGATATAAGTTTCTATGGTACCAGGTCAGTTTGGATTAAGTTTTTCATTTTTCCCCCCCCCACCCTTTTCTCCTCTCCCAAAACTCTTCCATCCCTGGTGTCTGGGTCATAGTTGCCTATCATATATGGCAGAAACTCGAGGTGGTCCAAGTTACGAAAAGCAGATAAGTGACACCATGTGGTGTTTTTCTTTCTGTGATGAGTTTGCTGAGTATGAACTGTTCTAAGTCCATCCATTTTCTATAAATTTCATTGTATCATTTTTTTCTTACTGCTGAGTAGAATTCCACTGTATAAATGTATCACAACTTCCTTATCCATTCATCCAATGATGAGCACCTGGGTTCATGCCACTATTTAGCTATAATGAATTGAGCGCTATAAACATTGTTAAGCAAATGTCACTATATTGATGCATGGATCATTTAAAATAAATGCCCAGTAATGGAATAACTGAGTTTGTTGGTAGTTCTATGTTCATACTTTTCAGAGATCTCCAAATGGGGGTTCCTGTGTCCCCCAGGGCCTGGCTGCAGTCCTCCTGAAGGCTCACAGGGAAAAGGTGTGGTAGAGTCTGGGAAAGTAAAAGGCATTCGGGAGGAGTTTCAGTGTGAACAGCTCTCTCAGTTTATTGTCAGGAAAATGGATTTATAAGAATCTGAGGGTGGGGAGACGGGTCCTAAGGGGATTAGTGGGTTTAAATGCTGTTAGCCTATGCCTGGGAATATTCTTTCCAGCACATAGGGAGTGAGGTGCAGCATGTAGGAAAAGAGTCTGGTGACCTACAGAGGGTGTCAGGACTGTGTGAAAGTTGCTGGTTGATAGGAGTTTCCTAGGCAACTGGCCAAAGGTCATAGGCCTATGGGCAAAGCCTAACTTCAGGTATGCTGGGCTTGGAGAGGGAGTGGCCTCCTGTAGCCTGGGGCCTTACCTGTGCCTGGAAGCTCAGGCCCTTCTCCTGAAGGCGCCAGACTGTCCCTGGCAGTGCCTGACAACTCCTCATTTGTGTTTATAACGGGGCAGTGTCATCCCAAATAATATTTTTTTAATATTTTTTTAATATATTTTTAATATAATTAATTTAGGTGGTGTATGAAGACATGATTAGTGGCAACCTTAGCAATAATAGTTATTTGTTATCTGAGAAATTTGATGAGACAGGAGGATAGAAGCAATAGGGTTCCTATAGTAAAGAGGTGGCTAAGGAGAAGCCACATAACTAAAGGGTTAGAGAAGTAGGTGGTGGGGTCCTCAGGCTTGTAGCAGTCTAGCAGCTTAACAACATTTGATTTGCTAACAAAGATAACAATATTCTTGGACCAAGACCATACATGCCCCTGAAGTTCAGCAATAATGAAGTCTAAGGCTAGTCAGTTTTGAAGTACCACAGCCACAAGAAAGAGACAGGTCATACTGAGGCTCACCAGCAGAGGAATGAAGATCTCTTGTGGTTGGTGCTGGAAGTTGGTGCAGGGGGAGTTTGTAGATCTTTTCTTGTAGAGATATACCTGTAAAGCAATGAAGACTGGGAAACAATAAGTGGGAGAGGAAATATTTATGTATGGGGTGGTTACTCCTTTTACACCAAAGGAGAACAGGTGTCTTGGCACAACTGGTCCTAATTATGGAAATACTTATCAGGAATTAATGTCTGGTTCATTTAGAGCTAGGTAGGCAAAGAGACATAACTTGATTAGCATCAAAGAGGGTGAAGCTTGTCCTTTGCAGAGCCAGGGACTCAGAGTACACATGGAAAAACAATTCTTTGGAACTGGGCAAGAGATAAGAAAATTTTTCTTCTCCTTTATAGATTCACAGGTCTAGTCACCCAAATTCTATCCCCCTTTATTTCTCCCTCCCATGAGAAGACACTCTGAGGGGACAAGGGACAATGACATTAGATCACTTACTATTTCCTGCTGAATAGGACATGCAGTGGGGACTTGTTTCAATTAAAGAGTCTCTCCCAGACAAGGAAACTACTTTAATAGACCCCAGAGTGCAAGTCTTGGAAAAGAGCCTTGGGGAGAAAAAATAAAAGTAAGGAGTTAATGAGAAGTAAGAACAGAGCAAACTGGTCTTCTTTGAGGTGGGGGGAATCCAGGTAGACAGGCTTGGGTTGTCTCAGGACCATCTGAGGGTGAGCTTGCTGAGATTTTCTTCCAGAACTGTTCATTAAATTACACAGGCTTGTAAAACAGATGAGATAGTAGCAGAGTTATCAGAAACAAATACACAAAATTTAAGCATGACAATAGAGAAGCATTGGGTATCATTAAAGGCTGTACAAATATATTTTTGGTATCAGAACTTATTTATATATTTTAGATTTGAAAATAACCTTTTTGATGTCTATAGTTATTTTTCCTTATTATAGAATGAGAACTATGGGGAAAAGATGTCTTAATGTTTGTGTTATGAGCATGTAAGGACCAGCATATGGTCCAGGGACAGTTTAGATAAATAAGTTTGTTTTTCTTTGTGTGTGAGAGCAAAATTGCAAAGTCAACCTTTGTAAGCAAAAATCTAAGAAAAAAACTGAGTACAATGACATAGTAAGAGATTACCAGAAGGTGTGTGCAACCCTAGATAAGTAGTGGAAAATACAAAAAACCCAGCTGCTTAGCAGCCGCTGTCCCAGTCCTCCCGACACTATGACTGACTGAACGGCTGCTCAGCGGTCCGGACTGAGACCTCCGCGAGACGCATCGCTGATCCGAATTCATCTGCCCGACACGCTGTCCAAACGACCGAGACGACTGAGACTCGCCTTGAAAACTGCGAACCGAGAGAAAGTCGGAGCACGGACCCCGCGTCGCCAGGTTGTGACGTCAGAAATCTCACAGACCGAGTCTCGCGATACTCCCAAGTGTCGCGATATCAGGTTGTATACATTTTAGACTCACTAGAAATATTGTGTTAGTAGTGATGAATATAATTTGGATATATATTATATTAGCTATAATATTAGTTGTGATAGTTTGGACTTGCTTGTGTGTGACTTTCATCCCAGTAAACTCCTTTGCGAGTACACCAGCGTCTGAGTATTATTGACCTTCATGGGCGGAATCCTCTCAACCAATCACCTTTGAGAGTGCTCGCGACAGCTGGCGTAGTCGGCAGGATCCGCCATAATCAGAAGGTCAATTTCAAATTATAGCTTCTAGAAATCCTAGCTTTGAAATTGAAACTAAGTGTATGACTAAGTGACCGACGGGTTAGTACCAACCACCACGATGCCAACTCTGTAACAGGAGGAAGAGCGGGTATTGGTGCTGGGAAAAGCCCGGCCGAGAAAACACCACCCTCCCTAAGGGTGCGGAAGTACCGGTAACTTGACGCCACGATGCCAACTCTGTAACAGGAGGAAGAGCGGGTTGATGCGCATTGGAACCGTGTCACTAAGTCAGAACTTATGTGGAAATTTCTAAGCAAAAGGATTGAAAGAAGAGCTGATTTAAAATTTGAACAGCTCATGAGACTAGAAAATCCATCGAATTTGACCTGGTATATTCGCAAACGAGAAGTTAAGTTTCTTTATTGGTTATCAGACCTATTGTGGAGATGAATTCCCTAATTAAAAAACTGAAGGGAATAAAGGTTTCTCCAGTTACAGGAGAACCTCCCTCCTCAGAAGAGGAAGACAAATGGAGAACTACTGCTGAAGCAGTACAGTCTAGGATAGGAATGGAGCCAATTAATATTGATTTGGATTTAATTAACCCAGAAAGAGTTAAACCCTTTGTGAAATCAGTTTCTAAAAAACAGGTGCCGGCAGTATTAATGAAAACTGTGCAAGATTTAGATAAGGACAGATTAATGGGCAAAAGGCTAGCCATGAATATTGTGAAGAAGCAGAAGGACCTGATCAACCCTTCTGGTGCTTCTTACTCCTTCCCGGTTACTACTACTACAAAAAGGACTCCCATAGGTAGAGCTATACAAAAATTAGCTCCCAATTGGTCTAAAGCCCCCGCCGAACCGGGAACTTGCATAGAGGAGTCCAGAACCTTTAGTCCCCAAGAATTGTCTGATTTAAGGAGGGATTATGCACAGAATGGACTAAAGGATGCCCAGTATTTAGTAAAATTATGGGAAAAGGGGGCAGACACAGTGATGCTTCATGAAACAGAAATGAGAAAAATTAGAGGTATTATTGAAAACCCCTCCATTCATGAAGCTTTAGAACATGTTTTAGAAACTTCAAAGGGTGACACCCATTCCCTGATAGACTGGCTGACTGCAGCTTGGAGATTAGCTTTCCCCTCTCTGGACTTAACTCAATTTGAAACTGCAGGAAGGTGGAATTCATATTCAGACGCAATACAAATTTGCAGAAAACTGGGAGTATTATATTATGTCTATAATCAGGTAGAGACACCACAAGCCTCACCTTTATTACCTGCTTTTAGAAGGCTCATCATTAAGGGCGCCCCACAACATCTAAAAATGAGTCTTGTAGGTAACTTACAAGGTACAGAAACTATAGCTGATGCTATTCAGTTTTTTAAAGGATTCAGAGAACTTGAAGCAGAAAATGTAGTGTCTTTTCAAGTTAAGGCACGGACACTTCCCAGGAAGAGGTTTAATGGGAACAAGGACAGACCCAGACCTTATTTTAATATTAAAATAAGACCCTTTGGAAATAGAAATACAATGCCTATAAGGCCTAAGGGACCCACGGGCCCCTTTCGCCGTGTTTTTGGCCAAAGAAACTATCCCTTTGGTAGACCAAATTATTCCAGAACTTTTTTAGGACGACGGGGCCCGTCAGGGCCCCCTGCTGGGCGGAGTACGCGCAGACAGATAACAAACCGCGCGAATCTCCTCCCCCACCCACCAAGGTTTTCCAGATAAATCTAGGAAACTATGACAACAGACCGTTTGTAAATATTCCCATAAAATTAAAAAATAAACTAATACCTACCAAGTGGCTACTAGATACTGGTAGCCAGATAAGTATAATTACTACTCATCCTAATCAAGAAAAAGCTAAAAAATATATTTCTATACAAGGAATAAATTCTCATAGAGATGCGCCAGTAATAAATGTGTGTCTACAAGTTTATGATAAGCTTATAGATATAAAAGCCGCAAGCTTAACGGCGCCCTCTAACGTTCTAGGAATTAATGAAATAAGGAAAATATTTCCAGAATTTTTAAATAATAAGGCTATTAAAAAGGTATTTGTTAATTTAGCAGAAGTAAAAATGGACCCAGTAAGATTACCAAAAATTCCCCCATCTTTTACCCCTCAATACCCTATAAAAGGAGGAATTGAGGATATTACCAATACATTGAAGGATTTGCTTAAGGAAGGCATAGTGGCACCAACTCAGAGTTTTAATTATAATTCACCCGTCTGGCCGGTAATGAAACCCAATGGTAAATGGAGATTCACAGTAGATTACAGGAAAATTAATGAGAAAAGTCCAAAAATGCCTGGCTCATTACCTGATGTAGAGGACATTTTCCTCAGGATTAGGCAAGCATCCCCTAAATGGTTGGCAACTATAGATTTATCAGACATGTTCTTTGGTATTCCCTTGCACCCAGATTCCCAAGAAATTACTACTTTCACTTGGCAGAATAAACAATATAAATTTCTGAGACTGCCACAAGGCTATCTAAACAGTCCAGTAATAGCCCATACAACCCTAACTAGCACTTTAGAGGACTTTGAGTGCCAGGGGGTGGAAATTTTAACTTACATAGACGACCTATTGATTTTAGGTCAAGATAAAGAAACAGTGGCTACTGCAGCCCAAAAATTAATCCAACACTTAAGGGATCATGGTTGGACAATTAATCCATCCAAGATCCAGGGGCCAGCAGAACAAGTTAAGTTCCTAGGAGTACATTGGACAACTAGTGGACCAAAAATTCCAGATGAAGTGATAGAAAAATTAAATGCATTAGAGAGACCACAAAATAAAACACAGGTACAGCACTTAATTGGTATGTTCGGCTATTGGCGCCAACACATACCATATCTGCAACTGATACTCCAGCCATTATATAAAATAATAAAAAAGGCTGAGGATTTTGTATGGGAAACAGCCCAAGAACAAGCAGTTACCACTATATTAGAACTAATCAAACAATACAAGGACCTTGGCTACACACAACCAGGTGATATTATTATTATTGAAATATTATTTACTTCAGGTTATGGCAATTGGAATATTTTTGCAAAAGGGAATAGATTAACACCGATTGGATTTTATTGTAAAAGGTTTCCTTGGTCTGATAATAAGTTCTCATTATTTGAAAAAACCATATGGACAACCTATGAGGCATGCAGAACTACTCATTCTCTAATTAGAGGCCATAAGGTCATTCTGAGAACGGAAATACCAATCATGGATTGGATTAAGGCACCAGAGCAAGCCTGGGCTGGACTGCCCATGGAAGGAAAGGTGCTACAATGGAAATGGTATCTAAATGACTTTGTGAAGCACAATGAAGTGTCTACACAAGGCAAGATACCCCAGAACTCAGAGAACATACTGAGAACACAACCAGCACTAGAGGAATCAGAATGGCTAATAAGTCCAAAGGTGATACCTAAAATAAAGGAACCTGGCCCAGATCGGACCATTGGTCTGTGGGGCGTTAAGGAGTTCCAACAAGGCATCCCAAATGCTTGGTTCACTGATGGATCTTCAACAACCTCTAATAACAGAGTAAACTGGAAAGCTGCCGCCTATAGGCCAAGTGATGGTATGATTATTACAGACCAAGGAACTGATAAATCTGCACAACATGCTGAAGTAATTGCAGCACTTTTAGCTGCAAGACAAACTCAAAAAGAAAATAAAAAAGAGCTAAATTTATATACAGATTCCTGGTGTGTAGCCAATGGAATTGCAGTCTGGTCAGGTAAATGGCGTAGAGCAGACTGGAAAATAAATGGCAAACCACTATGGTCAGACAAAATATGGAAAGAACTAGATAAAATCTCAGAAACAGTTAAAATTATTGTACATCATGTAGATGCTCATACAGGAAAACAAGATGAAACCCATAAGAATAATGAGGTTGTGGACAGATTAGCAGCTCTATTAACCAATATTAAAATCAAAAAACAATATAAGGTAGAGGACATTGGTCCTCTTAAAAAGAAAATTGTAACAACTTATAAAATACACAACCCAGAAAATACAGAACTGGGAACATTGGGTTCCTCTGAGACTATTAATATTCATAAACAGGAGATATTGAATCTCCACAATGCTATGGGACACATTGGTGCCCATGCCTTGAAACAGTGGTTTGATCAAAGGAATTTGAAAGTTACATGGCATACTATAAACCAAGCCTTAAAAATGTGTGTTAATTGTCCCAATAGCAAGTTGAGGTTCAATAAGAATTATCATGGAAAAGTTGGTTATAAAATGGGATTTAATACTCTGGTACAGATTGATTTTATTGGACCATTGCCAAGATTTAGAAATAAATATGCATGCACTATGGTTGATGTTACTACAGGACTAGCTATGACAAGACCAGGTAACCATCCAGACCAGCAAGCATGCATCATGACCTTGTTAATGTGGTGTGCCCAATATGGACCACCACAAGTCATTCAATCCGACCAGGGATCACACTTTACAGGAACACTTACACAAGGAATAGCAAAGAATTTAGGAATAATGTGGGACTTTCATAAAGCATACAACCCAACAAGTGCTGGAGCCATAGAACGTTTTAATGGATTGCTAAAAACACAATTAACACACAGAATAGGCGAACCATTAGAAAAAGCACTACTATATTCTACATTAGAATTAAATCAGAGACCTAGATTAAACAGAAATAGCCCCTTACAAGAGGCCCTAAAATTACAACCATTTTTAGAATATCCAGTGGAGGTAAACAGAGATTTAATAAGATCTCATCTATGCCTCCACAGGAATCAGAAAAATAATCTGATCACAAAGGCCGAGATTGTGGCCCAAGGAACAGGAAATAACGCGTGGATCACGCAAGGTAAGGGAGATCTCAAACTAGCTAAACTAGAAAATATTGCATAAATGTGGTCCTGGAACAAGATAATTAAACTTACATTAATATTCCTATCCATTTTTGTAGTGCTCATCTGGATCGCACTACCCATATTGGACCTGGTATGGAATTTTTGTTTCCTTATTTGGAACCACACCATGGTAGAAAATCTCACCATAGCACACCCAGGCACAAAGGCCATAAATTACACATTATGTTGGTTTCATTTCTTATGATTATGATAATTACATCAGCCCAAGAAGATACAGAATTTATTAGGGACAAATATGAGGTTAAGTTCCAAAATATTACTAATAGATTTCCAGAAGTATGGAGTGATATAAGAACTTTTACCAGAATAAGGAACATATTTGCTAGCTTTTGGAGAAAATACTCCTACTGTATGGAATACCAATGGTATATGGGATGTGAAGAATATAGGAAAGCAATAGGACATTCATATCATTATAAAACTTTCATGGCAGATATGCTCTATAATGCTACCGATTTAGATGAGCAAAACCCATTAAAATGCCATGGGATAGAATTATGGGGAAACAAAACAAGCCACATGGCAATCTATGCTTCAGCATGGAGGATATGGAAGATTAACAAAATGCATATTAAAGTTAATAATAAATACAGGATAGTAGAAACACATATGGAAGAATTTAATACAGAATATAACCCATATTTCACATGTGGAATGGCCATGAACACAACCTTTGTGAGATCTTGGTTTAAACCAATGATTTTCCAAGCTTATGGATATTATCATGGCCTGATGTTCAATAGAACAACCCAATCTTTTCAAGAAGGAACCTTCTTCTCTGACTACTATGATTATAGTGAATATAATGACACTGATGATGGCAATGACACTGATATCCTAGATTTTGATACACGTAACATCCCAATACCAGTACCAAAACCAGAACCATGTACCCATTATGAGGTAAATGGTCCTAAACTTCTTTTTGATGACCTAGAATTACCCTTACATATGTCATTCACAAATAATATTACTAGAGGCTGCCAATGGGTGGACGATATGTTCACACCTATCTTTATTAAAGAAGGGATGCCACCTCTACCAGAACCATGGGGGAACAAATGCCCAAAATCTTTTTTAAACAAACTACAAATCAGGTCAATTGGAATTAGAGATAATTTACCACATAACATTACAAAATACAACATATTATGCGTATCTGAATTCCCAAACTTACCCTTCTATGGTAATTTGACACCTATAGACTATAATGGAACACCACTTCGGACACATTATATTAGAAAATACAATCAACATACAGTCCCCGAAGCTAACACATCAGATCATTGGGATTGGTCCTTTTGGAATAGAATCTTAGCATTAGGAGTGGAACATTGGAGATTCCCAATTATACTAACATCAATATTACCACAACCGTGGGGACAACTTAGAGATTATTCATTAAAGACCACTTGTGGAATTCCCCAATACATATGTGCCAAAGCCATTAAAACAAATTCCAACACCACCAGCAAGGGCACATTAATTGTGCTGTGCTTACAATATCAGATAGATAAAACAATAACAACCTTTACAAATAATAGATATAATATTTCAGTACCACGATGGACAATAGATAACCTAATGGATGTAATCATACAACAACCCCTCAAAGTATTATACTTACATAACACCACAAATATTTACATCTTTAACTCCTCACATTATGTATATAATGGCACAGAGGAAATCCCAGGTATTCCATCACTAATAGAAATTACGTCGTTTGACAAAATAACAAGACCCCTTCCAGCATGCGTATCCTTACCAGACATTGATGATTTTCCAATACCATATGATATATCATTTAATGAAACAACTTATTTCCTTGAAACAAGGAACTTAACCATAGGATACGCCAACAACCTAAACAACCCAATAAGTATACCAACAATTAATATTACAGAAACAATAACCAACATTTCTTATGTGTTACCATATAGTACTTATTACCTTAGAGTTGCAGATAATAAATTGGTAGTTGCGGCAACAAAACTCTTTACACACTATACATCTAATGTATCAACATCTATCTTGTGGCTGCAATACATAAACGTAACATCATATAATGCACATACAACTATACACACAGGTCATCCCTACCATTTTTCAACATGGACCCTACACCCACGTAAACAAAATTGGATGCAAGCAGAATGGATCGCACATACACCCAAAGGCTTAAATAATTCTCTTATGATAGACTGGGATAAAATATATTACATCCCTCTAACACACAAACTTTGGGAAGGCATAACCCCATTACATGATGGTAAACTAATCTATAGAGGCACAATTAATCAAAACAAGGAAGAATTTCATTTATTCACAGCCCATTTTCCTCAAGGATATTTATGCCCACCGCCCGGACCACCAAATATGGTATCGGCACCCATGATAATACCAGATATGACTACACCAGCAAAAATTATATTATATCCTAAAATAAGAAAAATCTCTATGATAGTCGACCTACAAGCTCTTAAAGCACCCTCCAAATATTGTCAGTCCATTACAGACAAACTACAACAATTACAATATACAACCCCAATAAAGGTGGGAAGGAAACCTTTACAGTTTATGGTATTAGGAGCAGTCCTTGCAGGAGCCATACTAGGAGGTATTATGGGTGGAGGTGTATCTGCAGCTATGTTAGAACCCATAAAAGCTGAACTCACACATATAAATCAACTCAATAGACATACTTCAGAGGCCCTGGCAGCTATATCAGGATCTATTGATTCATTAAATATTCTACAACAACAAATGCGTGCTGAAATAGAAATTTTTAAAACAGAATATGGAAGAGACAAACTTTGGCACACACAAGGAATGATAACCAATCATAATAACCTTATGTGCCTACAATATAAACTAGCAGCAGAAAGAATGACTAGAGAATTAGATACGCTATTCATTCAAGGCCTAGGAAGAAGGACTCCTGAATATCAAACTCTCCTAGACCCTAATGAGGATAGCGGATGTGATGAAGGCTTTTGCAAGATACATGTAATACAAGTTTTCTTAGATAATGCTTATAAAGGATTTCATACTAAATCTGTACCACAGAGGTGGGACCAGAAAACAGACCCATGGAAAACACTTACAGCACAATGGGTGACACCGATTGATCACTTTTTCTTCATAAACCTAAACAATACACCAGTATACATTCCAACAGATGATGTCTATAACTTAGGAGCTAATACATACATTTATCCACACCTACCAATAACAAATTTAGCAGAAACAAGGCTTACATCCTCAACCATGATTGATTCCATCACAGATTTAGGGGATTGGTCATTCTTAATCTGTACCACTAAAGATAATGTTAATGTCACATGTATCAACTACAATAGTACAACTCAAGAAGATGACATCTCCTCATTTAACCCACAACCAGGATGCTGGGTTTTACACAATTGCTCAAAAGTAACACATAGTACTCTAAATAGGACACTGGTGACGTCCCTATCCTTACAAGAAAGTCATTTTTACTCTTCACCCAACATCTTTATACAACAACTAGAAAAGGAACACTTTGAGCAGTTTGTAAAAACAGCACAAGAATTGGAAAAAGTAGCAGAATTTAATTCAAAACAATTAGACTCAATCCACAAGAAAATACAACAAGCACAATATTCTTTAACTCATAGTATTACTAAAACACATAATCTGGTCGGATTGATTAGAACTAATACTATGATACATAAGGACTGGATACAACAAATCAAAAAATGTAGCTTCTTTGATTATATGGCAAGATTGATACAACTCGACTTTATTTGCACCCCACTACATGGATGGTGGGAATGGTTTAAAGAGATCATGTATGTAATAATGATACTTGTTGCATTCATAATTTTGTTGAGATTACTAATATGTTGCAGAAGGAGAAAGAAATATGCCTCGCTCAAAGAAAAATCCCTCTGGAAGGAAATGTGATTTAATCCAGAAGAACGGTGTGATCATTACTCTGAGGCATCACTACAACAGACACCTTAGACCCATTATGGACCTATTTTACCGCATGGGATTCAACTTTCGCCATAATGATATGCCAGATTGCCACTTTTGCCTCTCAAGATATTCTTCCAGATTCCTAAATGGTCCTAGATCTGATGATTCCTTATTGTTACTCTTTACTCATTTCATGTGTCACGGTACAGAATATGTTGAAAGACATCCAATTGACAAATTCCTACATATCTTAGCTAGCCTTTTTTCATGCTTTATTTGTAAAGGCAATCATGCCCATTATGAGCTTTGTAGAAATATGATTAGACATAGACCGGAGGAAGCTGAGCAATTGTTATATGGAGATTGGCACTGTTGCACTGCAATCAGTGCACCTACAGAACCACAATCACTGCAATCATGGTCTATGAGAATAATATTACACCCTCTCTTAAGAGATTTGCTTAAAGAATTTTCCGCTTATAAAACTTGGTATGAACTTCATAGAACTTATAGAAGAACAAAAATGCTTGCTTTACCAATAAAATTATGCAGACCCTTTGATAACATTACAAGCTCATCAGATAGGCGACCGTATGACTCTGTAAACCCCCGTCCTGTGAGACAACTCTGGTATCCTATGGAAAGCGGATAACCAGTACATGACACCTTTCATGCTGATTACATTTCAGGTGTCAGGGGGTGGAATGTTATGAGCATGTAAGGACCAGCATATGGTCCAGGGACAGTTTAGATAAATAAGTTTGTTTTTCTTTGTGTGTGAGAGCAAAATTGCAAAGTCAACCTTTGTAAGCAAAAATCTAAGAAAAAAACTGAGTACAATGACATAGTAAGAGATTACCAGAAGGTGTGTGCAACCCTAGATAAGTAGTGGAAAATACAAAAAACCCAGCTGCTTAGCAGCCGCTGTCCCAGTCCTCCCGACACTATGACTGACTGAACGGCTGCTCAGCGGTCCGGACTGAGACCTCCGCGAGACGCATCGCTGATCCGAATTCATCTGCCCGACACGCTGTCCAAACGACCGAGACGACTGAGACTTGCCTTGAAAACTGCGAACCGAGAGAAAGTCGGAGCACGGACCCCGCGTCGCCAGGTTGTGACGTCAGAAATCTCACAGACCGAGTCTCGCGATACTCCCAAGTGTCGCGATATCAGGTTGTATACATTTTAGACTCACTAGAAATATTGTGTTAGTAGTGATGAATATAATTTGGATATATATTATATTAGCTATAATATTAGTTGTGATAGTTTGGACTTGCTTGTGTGTGACTTTCATCCCAGTAAACTCCTTTGCGAGTACACCAGCGTCTGAGTATTATTGACCTTCATGGGCGGAATCCTCTCAACCAATCACCTTTGAGAGTGCTCGCGACATGTTTGTTTCCCCTCTTGGGAAGCTCTTGTTGTATTACTTAATACGCCATTCACATATTTGAGGTTTTTTTTTTTTTTTAAATCTTTGGTTGTACATTTCTCTCTGAGTGTTTACAACCTTGATGATAGCCAAAATTTAATTATGGATTAATTTTGGAAGTCACTAATGGCTCTCCAAAGAGATTTAGGGACCCAGGAGAAGTGCTACAGCTTACTGGTGTTTTCTGTCTGTTAGAATGAGTCAGGGCCATGCTGGCCAAATGGTTCCCTCTTCTTTGGGAAGTCAGGGCGATTGATTTCTCCTGTTTCAGACTGTGCACCAGTTTTGTTTGGGTATGTGTATCCTAACTGATCAGGAAGATAGGTGACTTAACAGAGGGCAAGTGTAGAAGTGTCCTAACATCTCCAGTAACCTCATTACCTGGGAGCACAAGGCAAAATATTTGCCCATTTTGCTCCAATGACTGCAGTTGGCTTTGGCATCTACATAGGTAATTAACACACTTATAAAGGAAGTTACACCATCCTGGATGTATATACACATAGAACACATTTGATTACTGAAGTAGATTTAGTTAAAGAATGGCATAATAACTTATAAAATCATTTTGTCCAATCTTAAATTTTTGTTGTACTGTGGCAGCATAGACCATATATCAGAGGCATAGGAAGTAGACACATCTCACACTTTATTTTTTATTTTATTTTATTTAACAGTTATTTATTTTTTATTTTATAATTATTTATTTCAATTTTTTTATTACCAACTTTCATGATTATAAAAAATATCCCATGGCAATTCCCTCCCTCCCCCCACATTCCCTTTTGAAACTCCATTCTCCATCATATCTCCCTCCCCCTCTCAATCATTCTCTCTTTTATTTTGATGTCATGATCTTTTCCTCCTATCATTATGGCCTTGTGTAGGTAGTGTCAGGCACTGTGAGGTCATGGATATCCAGGCCATTTTGTGTCAGGGGGAGCACATTGTAAGGACTATTACCATTCCTATAGCTCTTACATTCTTTCTGCCACCTCTTCCACAATAGACCCTGAGCCTTGGAAAGTGTGATAGAGATATTGCAGTGCTGAGCATTACTGTCACTTCTTCCCAGCACTATGATGTCTTCTGAGTCATCCCAAGGTCACTGTCATCTTAAAAGAGACGACTCTCTACCAAAGTGAGAGTAGCATTAATATAAGGGGATGAACATTAATAGAAGTGCATACTGGGCAGTTTGATAAGCATAGTATATACATTTAGTCAGACAGCAGCAGACATTACACCCCTAGAGCGCATGACTACACTTGTTTTAAATTTTTAGTATCAGTGATGTATTCCCTCCCATGGAGTAGGATTTCAGTCCAATTAGAGAGCAGTTGGTTTCCACCATGAAAGATTGCACCCGTTGGCTCATTTGGCCTGGCTGGCCAAATATAAGGCTTGCAGTGTCCACTGTTAAGTATCTGCATTGGTGATTTCTCTCTCTTCCATTGAACTGCATGCAGAATGGCTTCTTCCAGGTTTCTGTCAGCTGGTCTACATGGAGGAGGTTATCGGTTCAGTTCCAGCAGAATTTCTCAGTGGCCTTGCAGCCCAGGTATTGTGGAGTCTTTAGCAATAGGGTCTTGCCATCTAATCTTGGTGGGAAACCAAGGGCCTTAGAAATGGCCTATAACGTTTTGGGGGCATCAGGGACCTTCTTGGCTGACAACTCACTGGAAGGTATACCATCCCTGGCACTGAAAATTTTCTAGCAACAATCTGTGGCTCCTGAGTGTTCCATTGTGCAAAAAAGTAGGTTTCTAATATGATTTATTTATATTCTCTTAAATTTTAATTATCCCTCCCTCCACCTTTCCTTTACTTAACCTCTTTTCCTGACCTCACTTGGGCCTTTTCACCCCCATTAATCTATTCTTCTACATAGATATATACAATACTATCCTATTAAGTACCCTCTCCCTTCCATTCTCTTCCTTTTATATCTCTTTTCTAGCATACTGTCCTGTGATACTGTGTGTAAATATGAAACATTTATAAATATAGGCCAAACCTGTTGTCAGTCTTGAAAACAATTCCAATTTATTTACAAACTAATTAAGTTAACCTAGAAATTGTCAGAAAAGGAGAAGCAAAACAGTATATATACTTCCAGCCAAAATGACGACGGCCTGGCTGTGCTGCAAATCTTGGGGAAAGAAAAGCAAGACATTAAGGGTTCACTTCTTTTTGGGGGGAAGAGCAATCTCCACCAGATTGTCAGTGGGCGGGCACAGAGGAGGGAAAACATGGAATTGCGGATCCCCTAGTGGGCAGGTAGCCCACACCTCCCCCCAAATAGCCACCATGTCCTCCGCTGCTGCTGCCACATGCCGATAGATCCCTGGGTGCGGAAGCTTACACTGCTCCACACACTCACCCACCTACTGCTCCAGCCACCACACATTCAGAGACTTGTCAATAACAGGGAATCCCTGGTTCCCTCAGGAGTGGGTAGGCCACCCCTTCCTGTATCCACAGTGCAGCAGTGCACAGATTGATCCCTGCATGTGGAAGTTTAGATTGCTCTTCCCACTCGCTCAGGTACTGCTCCTGCTGCTGCATGTTCAGCAAGCCCAATCCCACAGCAACTGCCACACAAGTTCAGACTTTGTCTTTCGCTTGCACCAGCTCAGGTGCCATCCCCGACCTGTCTGCCTTGCAGGCCATCCACCATTGTCCTGTGGCGTGGGAGTGCAGACTGCTTCCGGATCCCAGGGTTCCCAGCCAGAGTTTGGGCTGAATCAGTGCTTTGTACCTCAGTGTCCCTCCTAGATCAAATGCAGGCAGCTTTGGTGCATTACCGCTTGAGAATTCAGGCAACTTTGGCACCCCTGCCAGGCAGTAGACAGGTGGATTTGGCAAGTGAGAGCCAAAACCCAGGCTGCTTGGCAAATGCCCCGGGCTGCCTCAGATTCCCATTGTACTTGAGCCCAGGCTGATCCACCAACCTATGTGCCCATACACTGTCATGGGCAGACCAAAGTGCAAAAGAAATAACATGAAAAATCAAATGCAAGAAAATCCAGTTAGAGCACCCAGTCCTACAATGAATACATCTACCAAACCATAGATTAGCCATTAGGATCAGAACATCAAATTGAAGCTATGAGCAATGCAACCTCGATGAACCTACTGGTAGAACTTGTAGGAAAGCAACAAAGGACCGATAATCATGTGGATGCTGCCATCACTAAACTAGAATTAACAGGAAAAAATTGGAAGAAGTTCAAAGAGAGTTAAGAGTTTGAGGGAGAGTGAAAAAAAAAAGAAGACCTTAAAAAGCAGCTGGCCATGCTAAATGAAGACATAAAGAAATGCAAGGAAGAATTCCAAGAATCATGAAGAAAATCAGAAAATGATGTGAAAAGGGAGCTTGACAGAGGGATGGAAATTATACATAGCAAGGTAGCAGAAAATGCAAACTTAATTGAACAAGTCCAAAACTCTCTAGAACTTCTAAAGAATAGTCAGCCAAGGGGAGGATAGAAACTGTGATCTGGAAGACAAGATGGAAGAAACAGTTTGAGAGCCCAAAAATTTCAGTAAGTTCAAAAGCTCCTGTAAACAAAACATGAGGGACTTATGGGATACATTTAAACATCCTAATATCAGGATCACTGAAATACCAGAAGGAGAAGAAATGCAGACCAAAGGCATGGAGAACTTATTTAACAAAATAATTGAAGAAAACTTCCCCAGTCTCTTAAAAGAAAGGCCCATCAAGATACAAGTAGCCAATAGAACTCCAAACAGACTGGACCAAAGGAGAAACTCCCCAAAACATATTGTCATTAAGACTCTAAATATTGACAGCAAAGAGAAAAATCCTAAAAGCAATTAGGGAAAAACAGCACACCACTTTCAAAGGTAACCCCATCAGAATTACTTCAGACTTCAGTGGAAACCCTGGAAGCTAAAAGGGCCTGCAAAGTCTAAGAACCTATGGCTTCCAACCCAAACTACTCTACCCAGCAAAAGTATCCCTCATAATAGATGGGGAAAGAAAAAATTTCCATGACAAAAATCAGTTTTACAATTATATGAACACAAAACCAAACCTACAGAGAGTATTTCAGGAAATTGTCCACAGAGAAGAAAATAATCAAACACAAATGCCTACAAGAAGCAGATCACAATAACCAAAATCAGAGAAGGTACAAAAACCTTCAAAGTCCATGAAAACACCAACACACATCTACCATCACATTATGGCAGGGATCAAATCAAATCTCACAGTCATTACCCTAAATATTAATGGCCTTAATTCACCCATCAAGAGGCACAAACTAACAGGATGGATCAAAAAATCTGTTGCCTTCAAGAAACCCACCTCACCACTAAAGACAGACACCTCCTCAGGGTGAAAAGGTGGAAAACAATATTCCAAGCAAATGGGAATAAGAAACAAGCAGGAATAGCTATATTAATATCAGATAAAAGAGACTTCAAACCAAAATAATCAAATAAGACAAAGAATGACACTTCCTACTTATCAAGGGAATGATCCCTCAAGAGGATATTACAATTGTTAATCTGTATGCACCAAAAACAGGGGCACAACAGCTCATAAAACAAAACCTACTTGACACTAAAACAGAAATAACCACCAACACTGTCATAGCTGGGGACTTCAATATACTATTATCAGTAATAAACAGATCATCCAAACAGAAATTCAACAGGGAAATATGAGAGCTCAACAAAACCATAGATCACTTAGACCTAATGGACATCTACAGAACATTCCATCCCAAATCCACAGACTACACATTCTTCTCACCAGCAATGGACCATATATTGGTCACAAAGACTGCCTCCACATATTTAGGAAGATTAACATAATTCTCTGCATGATATCAGATCACAATGCTATATTGCTAGAAATCAACAACAAAAGACCCACCAAGAATCCCAATGGCATGTGGAAACTGAACAGCACACTTTGAAACAATAAGTGGATAGTGGATGAAATAAAAAAGGAAATTGCAAAATTCCTGGAATTGAATGACAATGAGAACACATCATACCAAAACTTATGGGACACAATGAAAGCGGTCCTCAGGGGAAAATTCATAGCACTCAATGCCTTCATAAAAAAGACAGAAAGATCCCAAATCAATAACCTAACCATCCACATAAAAGCACTGGAAAAACAAGAAAAACCCAACCCAAAGAGCTCTAGAAGAAAAGAAATAATTGAAATCAGAGCAGAAATTAACGAATTGGAAACCAAGGAAACAATTAAGACAATTGACAAAACAAAGAGCTGGTTCTTTGAAAAAAATAAATAAACAAGATTGAGAAATCTCTGGCCAATTTGATGAAGCAAAAATAAAGAGAAGCTTCAAATTAACAAAATTCAAAATGAAAAAGGAGAGATCACAACAGACATAAGTGAAATTGGGAGAATCATCAGGACTTATTTCAAAAACCTCCACTCCACAAATCTGGATAATGTGTAGGAGATGGATAAATTCTTGGATGCATACCATCTATCAAAGCTAAACTCAGAGCAGATTAATCACCTCAATGAACCCATCACACTCATGGAGATTGAAACAGTTAAAAAAAAAAAAAAAAGCCTCCCCAAAAAGAAGAGTCCAGGACCAGATGGCTTCTCAGCTGAATTCTATCAAACTTTCATGGAAGAACTCAAACCAATCTTCCTCAAACTGTGCCACCCAATTGGAGAACAGGGAAAGTTCCCCAACTCCTTTATGAGGCTAGTATCACATTAATTCCAAAACCAGGCAGAGATGCCACAAGAAAAGCAAACTACCGGCCTATTTCCCTGATGAACTTAGATGCAAATATCCTGAACAAAATCCTCACAAACCAAATACAACAATGCATCAAAAGCATTATCCAACTTGACCAAGTTGGATTCATCCCAGGAACACAGGGGTGGTTCAACATACAGAAATCCATCAATGTAATATACCACATAAACAAGGTTAAATGTAAAACCACATCATCATTTTGATAGATGGAGAAAGGGCCTTTGACAAGATACAACATCACTTCATGATCATAATATTGGAAAGAATTGGTATGTTTGGTTCATATCTTAACATAATAAAGGCAATATACAAAACTCCGAAGGCCCAAATAATACCCAATGGAGAGAGACTGGAGGAATTCCCATTAATATCAAGAACAAGACAGGGTTGTCCACTCTCACCTCTGCTTTTCAATATAGTACTGGAAGTCCTAGCTCAAGCAATAAGACAGGAGAAGGAAATAAAAGGGAAAAAATTTGGAAAGGAAGAGGTTAAGTTAGCTCTATTCGATGATGACATGATTTTATATGTAAGAGACCCAAGAGACTCCATCCCAAAAAACCTGGAGGTGATTAAGTCCTATAGCAAACTAGCAGAATAAAAAAATAAATGCACAAAATTCAGTAGCCTTTCTATATGTAAATGACAAAAATACATAGAAAGAAATAAGGGACATAGTCCCATTTTCAATAGCAACAACAACAACAACAAAATAAAATACCTTGGAATAACGTTAACCAAGGAAGTAAAAGATATATACAAGAAAAACATAAAAACACTCAAAAAAGAAATTGAAGTGGACTTGAGAAAATGGAAATACCTCCCATGCTCCTGAATAGGTAGAATTAAAATTGTGAAGATGACAATCCTACCAAAAGCAATATACAGATTTAATGCAGTTCCAATTAAAATTCCTACAGTGGTCTTCACAGAGATAGAAAAAAATGATTGCAAATTCATATGGAAAGGCAGACGCCTTCACATATCCAAACATATCCTCAGCAAAAGTAAAACCTCTGGAGGCATCACCATACCTGATCTAAAGCTATATTACAAAGCCATAGTAATAAAAACCAACATGATACTGGCATAAACAGAAGTATAGACCAATGGAATAGACTTGAGGACCTGGACTTTGGGTCAAGCAACTATAGCTACTTGATATTCGACAAAGGTTCGAACAATATAGGCAACATTAAAGACAGCTTCTTCAAAAAATTGTGCTGGACAAACTTTATAACCATATGCAGGAAACTGAAACTTGATCCACACATTTCACCATGCATTATACTAAAATCCAAATGTATCAAAGACCTCAATATAAGACCAGAAACTCAAATACTAATGGAAGAAAATTTAGGAAGTACTTTCCATGATATAGGAATAGAAAAAGACTTCCTGAACCAAACCCCAGTAGCTTATGATCTTAAACAGTCACTCAACCAATGGGATCACATGAAGTTGATGAGTTTCTTTACAGACAAGCATACAATAAGCAAAGCCATTCAATTCCCCCAGAATGGGAGAAAATATTTGCAGTTTATCCAACTGATAGAGGCCTAATCTCTAGAATCTACAAAGAACTCAAAAATCTAAACAGTAAGAAGCCAAACACCCCACTCTCAAGATAGGGCAAAGAGCTGAACAGGCAGTTTACAGAGGAAGAAATAAAAATGGCAAACACGCACTTAAGAAAATGTTCATCATCTCTAATAATCATAGAAATGCAAATTAAAACAACTATGATATTCCACCTTACCCCAATAAGGATAGCAAACATCAAATAATCAAATGAAAATAAATGCTGGCGAGGATGTATTGGGAATGTACAATGGTATGACAACTTTGGAAAGCAATATGGAGTCTCCTGAAGAAGCTGACTATAGAGATACCAACAGACCGAGTTATTCCCTTACTGGGCATCTACCCTAAATCCTCCAAACCACAGGCCAGAGAGATTTGATCAACCATATTTGTAGCAGCTCAATTTGTAATAGCTAAGAGCTAGAATCAACCCAGATGTCCATCACTAGAAGAATTGATAACTAAGGTGTGGTATATTTACACAATGGAATTCTATACAGCAGTAAGAAAAAATGGCACAAAGAAATTTGAGAAAAAATAATGGTTGAACCAGGAACAGATCATTCTCAGTGAACTTACCCAATCACAGAAAAAAAAAAATCACCACATAGTCTCACTCATCTACAGCACCTAACCTGAATCTACCCAAGATAACTTACACACCCAGCAAGCATCTCGTGGACTAGACAGTAGGATGGATTCAGAGGGAGGTGAGGGCATTGAAGGGGTGGGAAATACAAATCTAGACCCAACTGGCAATGGTACCATAAAATTCTATGTCCTAAAATGCAGACAAAATGGATGGACCTTCACCAGGCCCTTACAGGGAACACCTGAACCACAAGACACTGGAGATAGTATGATCAAGGCTATCCTTAATCTTCTACATCTTCCCTCCCTCTCCCTCTCTCTCTTCTCTCTAACTCTTTTATATTAGTTACCTTTTTCCTCATTTTCTTAGTGGGGTCTGACCTGTAACTCCCAATACCAGCATGGGCTATCATCCACAATGAGCTTTTGATCAGAGAGACCTACAAGGTTACCTAAAAGACAGACAGATTTCTGTCAGAGTACTTGATGACCCACTAAAGTTTAGTGGTAAGTCCCTACTACTGAAGACACCATATGCAGTTGGCATATAAAATGGAATGTCATGGCTGGAAGCTAGAAGAGAATTATTCCCCAGAAAGTCAGCTTGTGTAGTACCAGAAGGTGCTACATGGCTGACTGGGGGAAAATGACCAATATCTGTCCAAGCAACTCATGGTCTAACCTACTTAGCAGCAAATAACGTGTTGCGATGCCCACACAAGTGCAATAGTGGCACACAGCCATATTGGGGAACCAACTGGTCTTGATTTGGCTAACTGATCCTCTCAATTGTATGGGACCCATAGCTGGAGCTGAGAAACAACTCAGTACCATAACCAAACATTAGCTCACTCTCCAATATGAAGCCACCATCAATCATTGTCTACAAGAGGGCCTACACCTATTAAATTCTCTATTAAAAAAAGTAAGGGTTATCTCATTTGTCCTGGTGCTAATTTACTCTCCGTTGGAGAATCTGCTTCTCTTTGTCAGATAGATGTAAATCCTAAGGAGAGAGCCACCCCCTCATACCTCAAAAGGGCCCTGGCTGAAACTAAGAAAATTTTGAGAAACAAGCAACGGTGCTGTTTTCCTCATGAACCAGATACCAGCACAAGGGGGAAGGAGACCAACATAGAGAAAAATCAAGTCCTTCCAAATCAGAGAGCCAGAGCCTCAGAGGCCCCCAACACCTCATCACTGAAGCAGACCAAAAATGAACCCAACATGGCTCAGGAAAATTTTGCGGAAGAGTAGGTGGAAAGAATGTTAGAGCCACATGTGGGGTCATGATATGCAGAAACATTTATCTTACCCTTAATTGTTGGCTAACTCCACAATGCACAACCCATATACCTCAACAAGGAGGGGCCAATGGGAAGGTGGTAGGTCACAGATGAGCCTAATAATGGTACCAAACTGACTGTATTTGCTGAATACAAAACTAAATAATAATAGAAAAAAAATTTTAAAGTAGTATACAGTCTTAGTTCCTATGTTTGCTAATGTATTTCATAAGTCTAGATACCTGTGTGGGTACCAATTACCCAGAGAACATTGGAAACAGAACCATAGAGCTTGAATATTACTTGAATGTTAGTTTTCTCAGATTAGGGCCATTGTTTAAGCATGAGGATGTAACCTATAGTAGGGAATATGCCCTAAGAGCCAATTTTGTTATAAGCATTGGATTTAAATGCCTGAAGTGAGACAGTTACTTTACATACAGTAGATCAGAATCTGGTAATTTTTTGTAAACCAAAACAGAGAGCTAAATTTTAATATAACCCTTAGTAAATCTTTTTTGTATTTGACAACCAATGATTTTGGCTTAATCGTGATAGTTACTGATTTTATGTACTTTATAAATTTTTATTAACATAAAACAATTTTATGTTTTACCCTTGTCTTTAATTTGATAATGCTTATGCAAGCTATCCCAACATTTTAGCCTGAAAAATAGTTTTTTGTTCCTTAACTGTTTGTAAACAGTTGATAAATCTGTAATTTTAGGTATGGTGTTTAGGTTTAGCCTGAAAATTCTTTCCTACACACACACACACACACATCTTTATCCATAAATTTTAGCATTCTTACCTAAGTACCACTCAAAAAGCATTTTTAACTGGCATTCTATGTCCCAACATTGAAAAATTCCTTCCCAGTCCCTTCAGTCAATTCATCTCACCCCATTATTAACCATATTTCTTTTAAGGCTATTAAGACAAACTATACCAAATTGAATAATACAATTACTCACTGACAAGCAAGTAGTCGAAAGACAATTTTATGTCATTAATACCAATAACACACTTGGAAATGATTTTATTAGGAGTAACTAGGGCAATTTTGTTATTATCATGAGCCAGGCTAGCCTAGAAGTCAGGACAGTTGCCTCCTCCTTTTAAGCAAAATGGCATTAAAATCTTTTCTTTTTAAATTAATTTAAAGTACCTGACCACTTCAGAGGGAATTCTGTTGTTTTCAATAATCCTCTATTTAAATTGATGTTGACCTAGACAATAAATTCAGTAATTATATTTATGACATCATGTAACAAAGTTTATGTAAAACTTCAGTTCACTATAGGCTTTAGTTAAATGTGACCCTTTGTTTTCTTTTTTATAACTTCTTGGTGTTGGCACTGTGGCATCTGGGCAGATCTTGCATACATGTTAGATCAGCCCTGCCAGGCTTCAGCCTGGCCCTGCTCCTAGTCACTCACCTGGGGTCTCCTCTACTAGACATTGAGGTAATGGCTGAGACTGGCCGAGATGACTGCCAGGGTTCAAGTCTTGCTACCCAAAGGGAAAAGAAGGGGGGATATGGTACTGCTGGGAAAAGAGGGGGTCTCCAGGACTATCAGGAAGCCACTGAATATGGAGGGCGCCCACTAGGAAAATATGGGGTCCATGGAGGGCTGCCAGGAGTGGAGGCTGAGACATGGCAACTGTAGGGGCCTAGGCACCATTGTCTGGGCACATGAGCACCTACCACCTGACTCTGACTTGAGCCACTTTGGAGTACTTGCAAAGGCAGCTTGCAGTTTTGTCACTTAAAGGGAGTGATGGCAAAATTTACTTCCTGAACTTTTCATTTCCTAGCTAGATAAGCTATGCAGTCCACGTGTCTGGGCCACATGGGTGCCCAGAAATCATCCAGGAGGTAACCTGGAGGACTTCCCAAAAGGAGCTAGCCTCTCTCTGGGAGAGCTTAATTGCTGTAACTTTCAGAAGAGCCCATAATCTATGAATCTGTTGGAAGACAATATTAAAGTAAAGGAGGAAAAAGAGAACACCAGCTTCTGTCTGATGAAGGACAGAAAAATAGATAGAGGGTTTTTGCCAACACCCAATGGACTGTTAGGTTCCAGGCAGAGGATGGCTGGCCTTTCTGTCAATACTGAAGAGTTGCCTCAGCCAAGAGACATCAGTTGCCTGTTTGTTGTGCTTGGTCCCACGTGATGATGTGAACCTAAAATAAAGGAAGAAAAAGAGAAACCTGCCAGCCTTCAAAAATATGGAGGCAAAGCTGCATGGGCCAATGTCTCCCAGTTCCTCTGGGAGTGCACTCACCAACTCTATCCATCTCATAGGGTTCCTGTTCAGGTGCCAGATGTGGGTTCCTTGGTTCCTGCTCTAGGGGCCGACTGTAGTTTCCCTGATGGAGCCCAGACAGCCCGGGTGGGTGAATGTGTGATGAGAGAAAGTACCACTCCTGGGAGCTAGTTGAAATACTCTGTCTATTATCAGGGAAATGGGTTTATAAGAATCTGAGGGTGGGGAGAAGGGTCCTACAGGATTTGGTGGGTTTAAATACTGTCAGCCTATGCCTAGGGACGTTCTTTCCAGCACATAGGGAGTCAGGTGCAGCATTTAGGGAGAGAGTCAGGTGAACTACAGAGGGTGTAAGAAATGTGTGAAGGCTGCTGGCTGATAATGAATTTCCTAAGCAACTGGCCATAGGTCACAGGGCTATGAGCAAAGACTAAGTTCAGGAGTGCTGGGCTTGGAGAGGGTGTGGCCTCCTGTAGCTTTGGGGTCCTTAGCTGTGCCTGGAAGCTTAGACCTCTCTCCTGAAGGCTCCATTCTGTGCCTGGCAGTGCTCAACGTCCAAACTGGTTTCCACAGTGGTTGCAAAAATTTATGTTCCCACCAAAAGTGAATGAGGGTTCCTCTGTGCCCACACCCTTGCTAACATTTGTTGTTATTTGATTTTTTTTTTTTTTAATGGATACCATCCTTACTGGAGTAAGGTGAATCTCATAGTGGATTTAATTTGCATTTCCCTAATGGTTAGGGTTTTTGAGCATTTTCTTATGTGTTTATTTTGTATTTTTCCTCTGAGAACTCCTTATTCCGTTTTCTGTCCCATTTTTGGAATGGGTTGTTTGATGTGTTTGTTAATTTTTTTTAATTTTTATTTATTTATTTGAGAGTGACAGACACAGAGAGAAAGACAGAGAGAGGTAGAGAGAGAGAATGGGCGTACCAGGGCTTCCAGCCTCTGCAAATGAATTCCAGACGCGTGCACCCCCTTGTTCATCTGGCTAACGTGGGACCTGAGGAACTGAGCCTCGAACTGGGGTCCTTAGGCTTCACAGGCAAGCACTTAAGCACTAAGCCATCTCTCCAGCCCTACTATTATTTTTTTTTTTTAAGTTCTGTGTAGATTCTAGATATTAGGCTTCTGTCAGTGGCATGGCTGGCAAAAAATTTCTACCATTTAGTGGGTAATCTATAGTGTGCTTATAGTATATTTATCTGTGTAAAAGCTTTTTGGTTTCACGAGATCCCATTGATTGAGGGATTGTTTTGTTTCCTGGGCTACTGGGGTTTTGTTTAGGAAGTATTTCCCCATTCCTGTATGATGGAAAGTTCTTCCTAATATTTCCTCCAGTAGGACAAGAGTTTCAGGGTGTATATTGAATTTTTTAATCCGTTTGGACTTGATTTTTTTGTTAAATAAAAATCAAACTTTATTGAACATAGGCATAGATGGATTTTCAAATTATTTTTGCTTCATAGCTGTTCTGTAAACCATCTGGTCCATGGCAGTTCCTCTTATATAAAGATGCTTATACGTTTTTGTCAAGTTTGTATTTTGTTTCAATTTTATATTCACAAACATTTAATTCTAGATAGGAACACTTGTGCTTGGATGACTAGTGCATGGTAATGCATGGTATATACACTGCTCAAGCTGGTGTTAAAATATCAACTGCTCTGCAGTAACTTTCACATACATATACAAATTGGAATTTTAGTGAATATTTTGGCTTTGCTCTTATTTTTACATCAGCATAGCTGATGTAAGTTACAGGCAGTCAAATACTTTTGTTTCCTACCTTCCAACTGAACAGAAATACACAATGTATCATTTTCGTTGGGTTAGACACAGTTTTTACATCTCAACAAGAATGCCTTAACCCTTTTATGAACAAAATTACCAGGGTACTAATGAAACTATCTTTGGAGGAAACTTAATAATCATATTTAAAATACATCCTCCATTGACAAGATCACTGCCTTCTCCTAGAAGGTGGCTGTGTAAATTCTTGTCTCTCAAATTTATGTGCAGTTCAACATTTCCTTACTGGAAACACAAATTTCTACAGCACAGTTCCCCAAAACTGAAGTCTTAAAATTCTGTCTCTCCTTTGGCTTGCTTCTCTCTTGATTCAACCCAGGCTTTATTAATGGTTCACTTCATATCATTGTCTCCATCTTCATAAATTTTCTTTTGGACATTCATTAATCCCTCACTGGGATATGGTTCATTGAAAAAGGAGGGCTTTTCTTTCTCTTTGCACTTCTTCCATCTGTGTTTTCTGCTTTCTTTCTACATAAGATGATAACTGTCTCAGTCTTGACTTTTTTGAACTGCCTTCCACAGAGATGGGCTTCAAAAGATTGTTCACAATCATTGAGTAATTCTTCCCATTTAGATTCTTTGCCAAAAGATGAAAGGCACTTGCACGTTCTCAATGGGAACCTGGTGAACTCCAGTTATGGTAATGTAGATTTTCACAAGCTTCGCTGACTGATCCCATCCATAATTACTGATCTTCACTGTATATCCTGTTGTAAGAGGAGCAATCACAGCAGCTGGCTTTTCACTGTCAACAAGTTCTGGTTTCTTTTGTGATTTCTGCTGCATCTTGTTCTTTATTTCTGTCTCAATCTTGTTTTTTTCAACTGTAAGGACCTCACACACTCTTTTCCTAGTGGACTTTTCCATCAAGACCTTTACCTCTTCTAGGTCTTTCTGCAACTCCTCCAACACCAAAGCCATGGTTGGGCCTAAGGCTGGAGCTGCAGCCGAGCACTGGAGCACGCAGAAAACGCCACACCAACACACTAGCCAGGAGCCCGAAACCCACCTACCGCTCTACCCACAGCGCTCTCAAGCCCGAGCGCTCCTGACTGTGCGCAACTCTGCCGCCGGCCTTCCACCTGCCATGCCTCTGGAACCTTCACGACGCTCCCCGAGACCTGCCAAGCTTTGGACTTGATTTTTGTGAATGCTGAGACACGTGGGTCTAGTTTCGTTTTTTTACACATGGTTATTCAATTTCCACAGCACCTTTTCTTGGAGATGCTGTCTTTTTTCAAGTTTAGTTTATTAACAACTTTGTCAAAGATCAAATAGCTCTAGCTTCTTGAGCTGAGATCTGGAGCTTTGATTCTGTTTCACTGGTCTATATTTCCTTTTTATTCTTTTGTTTTTTTTTCACTTTTTTATTGACAACTTCCATACTTGTAACCAATATCCTATACTAATTCCATCCCTCCCCCACTTTCTTATCTGAAACACTACACTACATTATTACACTCCCCTCTTAATCAGTCTCTTTTATGTTGATATTATGATGGTCTTGTGTAGGTAGTGTCAGGCACTGTGAGGTCATGGATATCTAGGCCATTTTGTGCCTGGCAGAGCACATTGTAAGAAGTCCTATACTTCATTTGGCTCTTACATTCTTTCTGCCACCTCTTCCATAATAGATCCTGATCCTTGGAGGGTGTGATAGAGATATTGAAGTGCTAAACACTTCTCTGTCAATTCTTCTCAGCACCATGGTGTCTTCTGAGTCATCCCAAAGGTCACTTCCATCTGGGCAGTTTGGTGAGCATAGTATATACATTTAGCCAGACAGCAGTAGACGTTATACCCCTAGGGCTCATGACTACCCGTGTTGTAGGTTTTCAGTATCAGGGATGTATTCCCTCCCATGGAGCAGGCCTCCAGTCCAATTAGAGGGCAGTTCATTTCTCCCATAACAGATGTGACACTATTGCATCCATTTGGCTTATTTGGCTTGGCTGTCCAACTTTAAGGCTTGATGTTTCCACTGTTGAATATCTTCACTGGTAATTTCTCTCTCTCCCATTGAACGGCATGCAGCATGGCTTTTTCTAGCTTACTGTAAGCTGGTCTACATGGAGGTGGTTTTCAGCTCAGTTCCAGCTGTATTTCTCAGTGGCCTTGCAGCCCAAGTATGTGGAATTTTTAACAATAAGGTCTTGCCATCTATTCCTGGTGGGAAACCAGTGAGTAGGAAGAAAACTCCATAGCAGAGTCCAGTAAGCTATAAAGAAGATAAAAAGGGAATAGAAAAGGGGGAAGGAGGAACTTAATAGGATGGTATTGTATATATGTAAGTAGAAGAATAGGTTAATTTGGGTGAAAAGGCCTAAGTGAGGTCAGGGGAATAGATTGAGTAAAGGTTGAATAAAGGAAAAGTGGTGGGAGGGCCAATTGAAATCCAAGAGGATATAGATAAGTCATATGGAAACCTACTTTTTTGAACAATGGGACACTCAGGAGCCATAGATTGTCACTAGAAACTTTTAAGTGCTGGGGATGGAATACCTTCCAGTGAGTTTGTTGGTCAAGGAGGTCCCTGATGTCCCCAAAATATTGGTCTATATTTCTGTTTTTATACCAGTGCCATGCTACTTTTATTACTGTGGCTTTGTACTATAGCTTTAGATCAGGTATGATGATACCTCCAGAGAGGTTTCTTTTGCTTAGGATGCTTTGATGTTGGAAGTCTGCTGCCATTCCTTATGAATGTTGAATTTTTTCTATCTCTGAGAAGAATGATGCTGGAAATTTTATTGGGATAGACTTTAATATGTGTATTGCTTTGAGCAGAATTGTCATTTTTACAATATTAATTCTACTTATCCAGGAGCATGGGAGGTCTTTCCATTTTCTCAACTCTTCATCAATTAAATTCTTGATTTTTTAAACATATTCCTTATATAGGTCTTCCACATTATTGGTTAATAATATCTGTATTTTTTGTTGCTATTGAAAATGGGACAGCCTCACTGATTTCTTTCTATGTATATTTGTCCTTTGCATATTGAAAGGCTTCTGATTTTGTGTGATGATTTTTATATCCTGCTAGTTTACTGAAAAAATTACTCACCTTTAGAAATTTTGAGATGGAAAATTATTGGTCACTTATGTGTAGGATCATGATATCTGCAAATAGGGCTGTGGTAGTTTGAATAAATGGCCCCCATTATATTCAGAGTTTTATTAGTTTGTAGTTTACATCTGCAGCCACCTGGATGGAGACAGTGTCACTGGGTGGATATTAAGGTTTGGTGGTGGGTTTGAGATTTCAATCTAAACAGATGCAAAGTGTGCCTAGCTGGAGTTCCTGAAGTGTGCTGTGCTGTGTGGTGTTTGCCTTCTGCTTCTCTCTCTGCTTGGACCTGTGAAAGCAGGTCAACTTATTGTGCCATTATGGAACTCCCCCTGGATCTGTAAGCTTCAATAAATGTCCCTTCCTCAATAACTGTGCCTGGTCTGGAAGTTCATCTCAGTGAATCTGAAACTGTGTGCTATAGAAGTTGGTACCAGGAGTGGGGTAAATTGATCTTGACCATGTGGGTATTGGTCTTTTGGAGTTTTTGTTTTGGAGGAATGGGCATAGACTTGGTGCTTGCAACTGAAGATTCCTTCTGGAATGGTAAGCCAAGTATTATGGAATATTCTGATGAGAGTTTGAGAATGCTAAGTGCAGACAGTATTGAACTTCAACACTTGGCTTATGAACTTTCTAAGGGGAAGAAAACACTATAGAGGACATTGTTGGAACTTGGCTACTGGCATAAGGGCTGGCTGCATTCTGTAGTCCAGGCCCAGAGAGTTTGTTCAAGGTTAAACTTGTAATGGACTGATGTTCTGGGCTAAAGATAATTGGGCTGAGATATTTAAGATTTTTAAATTGGAGACCCTCAAGCAAGTTAAAATTACAGGCACTAAGACTGGTCATAAGTTGCTAAACCTGCTATTCTCAAACACATTAGCAATCATAAGAAAGGTAGCCCAACTAATTTACATTAAAACAATATAAAGAATGCCAGAGGAAAGACTATCATAGAAATACAAACTTTTGGAAAGAGTTGACTGGAGAAGGAATCTAGTTTTCAAGGTTATGATTTATTTCATCCCTAAATTAAAAATATGGCTGTGTCCTTCACACGTGGTATTGATTTCAGAAATATATAAAAAAAAAATATGAGAAGTAATTGTAAATTACACATGGTTCCAGGGGCCACTCTTGAGATGCATCATGAGGCAGGGCCTAATGCTCTGATAGGTCAAAAGAGCCTTTGGAATATAGAGTGTGGTTTGCATAAAGACCTAAAGATGGTTTATATATACCAGGAGTATGTAAGGGCTACCACAGAGCACAGTATTAGCTTAAGATGGAAATGTTCCCTAACTACTCTGCCCAGCTGCAGGGGAAAAATTTAAAAATCTAGAGACTATCAGTCTCTGGTTATATTAAACTTAAATTACAGAAATTTTATGTTTGATTAATGGTGGTTGAATTTACATTGTTTTAGTCTCTCCTTGCTATGCATTATACCACCTGAAAAAGTTTACTCTGTGCCTTTATATGTTAAAACTATTTAACTTGTTTGATTTTACAGGACTCACTATCTTAAGTTAGTCAAGACTATGGGAACCTTTAAAACTGAACTGAGTACAATTTAAAAAGTGTGATGGTTATAAATCTTTTGGGGACCAGGGGAGACATTTGGTGGTTTAACTAGATGCCCTCCAATATACTCAGTGTTTTATTAATTTGTAGTTTGCATCTGCAGCCACCTGGCTGTAGGCAGTGTCACTGGGCAGATTTTAGATGTGGCGAAGGGTTTGAGATTTCAATCTAAAGATATACAAAGTGTGCTTAGCTGGAGTTCCTAAAGTATGCTGTACTGTATGGATTTTGGCTTGTGCTTCTCCCTCTGCTTGGACCTGTGAAGACAGGGCAATTTCTTCTGCCATTGTGGAACTCCCCTGAATCTGTAAGCTTCAATAACTATCCCTTACTCAATAATTGTGCCTGGTCTGAAAGTTCATCTCAGCAAACCTAAAGCTGTCTGCTGCAAGGGGTAACTTGACTTCTTCCTTTCAAATTTGTAATCCTTTTTATTTCTTTCTCCTGTCTTATTGCTAGTGCTAGGGCTACTTGTACTATGTTAAAGAGCAGAGGTGAGAGTAGGAACCCCTGATTTGTTCCCAATCTTAATGGGAACTCCTTGCACCTTTCCCCATTAAATATTACTTGTGTTTTAGGGGCTTTATATGTAGACTTTATTGTGTTGAGATATAAACTTTCCATGCATATTTTTCCAGCATTTAAAAAATTTCATTCTTCTTTATTAACAACTTCCATGATTATAAACAATATCACATGGTAATGCCCTCCCTCTCCCCACTTTCCCTTTGAAACTCCATTCTCCATCACACCACTCCTCCTTTCAATCAGTCTCTTGTTGGGCTCAAGGCAGGTAGGGCTGTGGGAGATCCAGTCCTGCTGGTCTCTTCCTAGGGCTGAGCGGGATGGTGAGTGTCAAAGACCAACCATTCCCTCTCCTAGGCACTGGAGAAAAACCAAACTGTGCCTGGAGACTTGTTGAAGAAGTATCTCACTTTATTGTGACAGGCAGGTGCTTATATGGCATTGAGAATGAAGGCAAGGATCTCAGGAAAGAATGAGGTGTAAAGGCCAATAGCATATCGTGACTTTTGAAATGATTGGTTCTAAGCATGTGTGGGAACTCTAACTTTTTTGCAGAAGTAGCAGGCCAGAGGCAATTTTGCGCCCTGCTGAGTCATAGCTGGCCAGAGATAGGTCACCAAACTTTAGCTAGGCTCAGGAAGTTCCACTAGGCCTTGCATCCGGGCCTCTCAAGGCTCAACAGTCTCTCTTTCATTTGGATTTCATCATCTTTTCCTCCTATTATGATGGTCTTGTGTAGATAGTATCAGGCACTGTGAGGTGATGGATATCCAGGCCATTTTGCATCTGGAAGGAGCACATTGTAAGGAGTCCTAATCTTCCTTTGGCTGTTACATTCTTTCTGTCACCTCTTCCACCATGTACCCTGAGCCTTGGAAGGTGGGATGGAGATATGTCAGTGCTGAGTACTCCTGTCACTTTTTTCCAGTACCATGATGCCTTCTGAGTCATCTCAAGATCACTTCCATCTGATAAGAGAAGGTTCTCTACCAAAAGTGAGAGTAGCATTAATATATGAGTATGAATATTATGAGAAGTGCTTACTGGGCAGTTTGATATGCATAGTACATACATTTAGTCAGACAGCAGCAGACATTACACCTCAACGGCTCATGACTAACCCTGTTTGAGGTTTTCAGTATCAGGAATGTATTCACTCCCATGGATTGGGCCTCCAGTCCAATTAGAGGGAAGTTGGTTTCCACCATGACAGATGTGCCACTGTTGAACCAATTGCCTCATTTGGCTTGACTGGCAAAACATAAGGCTTGCAGTGTCCACTGTTGAGTATCTTCACTGGTGATTTCTTTCTCTCCTATTGAAATGCATGCAGAATAGCTTCTTCCAGCTTTCTCTCAGCTAGTCTACATGGAGGAGGTTATCAGCTCAAGTGGTGTTGTATTTTGTCAAAGGTCTTCCCTCCATCATTTGAGATGATCAAGTGGTTCTTATGATTAAATTTGTTTATGTGGTATATTATGTTCACTGATTTATGTGTGCTGAACCACCCCTGCATCCCTGGGATGAACCCTACTTGATCAAGGTGGATAACACTTTTGATGTGTTGTTGAATTTTGTTTATGAGGATTTAGTTCAAGATATTTCCATCTAAATTCATCAAGGACATAGGCATATAGTTTTCTTGTATTTCTGTCTGGCATTGCTATTAGAGTGATGCTGGCTTCATGAAAATTTTAAAGCAGTCCCTGTTCCTCAATTATATGAAAGAGTTTTAGAAACATTTATTTCAGCTTTTCATTGAAGGTTTGATAGAACTTGCCTTATAAACCAATTGGTCCTGAACTGTTATATTGGGGGAGTTTTTTTTTTACAACTTTATTTTTTCAAGGTAGAGTTTTACTGTAGACCAGGATGACTTGAAATTCACTCTAGACTCAAGGTGACCTTGAAGTCACAGCAATCCTCCTATTTCTGCCTTCTAGGTGCTTGGATTAAAGGCATGAGCCACCATGCCCGGCTTTGGGAAGGGTTTTGATGAACTTTTCAATGTCCATGGATACAATACATTTGTTAAGGAGATTAATCTGATCTGAATTCTGCTTTGGCATTTGTTATGTGGCTAGGAATTCATCTGTTTCTTCCAGTTTATCCAATTTTGTGGAGTAGAGGTTTTGTATGTATGTCCTGATGAGTTTTTCAATTGCATTGATGTCTGTTGTGATATCTCCTTTTCCATTTCTGATTTTGTTAATTTGAGGCTTCTCTTTTTTCGTGTGTGCTTGATCAAATTTGTCATGGGTTTATCAGACTTGTTTATTTTTCAAATAATGAGCTATTCATTTCATCAATTTTTGAAATTGTTTGAAATGAGTTTCCAATTAATTAATGTATACTCTAATCTTGATGATTTCTTTCCATCTGGAGCACTTATGGTTGGATTCTTCTTATTTAATCAGTGCCTTTAGGTGAACAATTAAGTTAATAATGTGGGATCTCTCTGTCTTCATTATAAAGGCCTTTATCACTGTGAATTTACCTCTTAGGGCTTCCTTTTTTGTGTCCCATAATGTTTGGTAAGTTGTGTTTCCATTATCATTCAATTCTAGAAATTTTACAATTTCTTTTTTTTTTTTTTTTTTTTAAATTTCTTTCACAACCCATTCATGGGTTAAAACTCAGCCTCCAGTAGCTGGTGATCTTGATGTGTCTCTTTTTGTTAATGTTGAGCTTTAAGGCATTATGAACTGATATGAGGCAGGAAGCCACTTCAATTTTTCTGCATATATGGAGGCATGCTTTGTGGCCTAACATAGGATCTATTTTGCAGAATTTTGCATGGGCCACTGAGAAGAATGTGTATTCTGCAGAACTGGGGTGAAATGTTCTCTATATGTCCATTAGATCTAGTTGACCTATGATGTTGTTTAGCTCTATTATTTCCCTTTTGGTTTTCCACTTGGATGATCTGTCTATTGATGATAGTGGGATATTGAAGTCCCCATCTGAGATGTTGTTGGTATTTCATTCTATTTTGTTGTCGAGTAGGTTTTGTTTTATAAACTGTGTTGCACCTGTGTTTGGTGCATATAAATTGATGATTGTGGTGTCCCCATGTTGGATCATTCCTTTGATGAGTGGCTTTCTTTGTCCTTTTTGATTCTTTGGTTTTCAGTCTATTTTTTATGATATTAATGCACCAACAACTGCTTGTTTCTTTTTTCCCCCCATTTGCCTGGAATATCATTTTACTTTGTTTCACCTTGATGAAATGTCTGTCTTTATTGAAGTGGCTTTCTTGAAGACAGCAGATTGAAAGGTCCAATTTCTGACCCACTCTGTTAACTTGTGTCTTTTGTTAGCTGAGTTAAGACCATTAATCTTGAAAATTATAACTGTGATGTTGAATGTAAATGCTGCAAGGATGGGGTGCTTCATGGAGTTTTGCCCTTCTTTTGTACTTTTTTGATGCTGGTCTAGTTTTGGTTATTGTGGCCTTATTCTCGTACATTCTTAGGATTTGTTGTTTGACTCTTCTGTGTGGAGTATTCCCTAAAGTATTCTGTGTAGGTTTGGCTTTGTGTTCATATAATCATAGAGTTACCATTTTTATGGAAAGTTTTCTTTCACCATCTATTATGAGGGATTCTTTTGCTGGGTACAGTAGTTTAGGTGGGAGAACATAGTTTTTCTTTTAGAATTTGAAGTGTTGAATTCCAGACCCTTCTGGCTTTCAGGGTTTCCTTTGAAAAATATGAGGTAATTCTGATGGGATATCCTTTGTACATAGTGAGTTGTTTCTCTTCTGATGTTTTTAGCATTTTCCTTTGTTTTTATTACTAGGAGTTTTAATTGTGATGCATCTTGGAAAGTTTATTCTTTAGTACTGTCTTGTGTTCTCTGAGCTTTGTGTATCTGGATAGGCCTCTCTTTTGAGAAAATGGGAACTTTTCTTCAATAATTTTTGTTGAATATGTTCCCTATGCCTCTGTTCTGGATATCCTCTCCTTCTGATATGTCCATAATCTGGATTTTTGTTCATTTTAGGGTATCCCACAGTTCCCTAATATTGTTTTCACATGATTTTAAAATATTTTATGTTAATTATTGTTATCATTATCAAGATGTTTCATATGGACACATCATATTTTTGTACCCTCCTTCCCCTCATCCCTGCCCCATTCCACTTAGGTTGCAGATATTCCATATGGGATTGGGGGTTATGCATTTTTGGAGCAATAGTCAGTTATTTTGGTGGGTGAGGGAATGACTGGGCATAATGCCTCAATCTGTGGCTCTTAAAATCTTTCCACTACCTCTTCTACAAAATTTCATGAGATGTGGTGCATACATTTTTTTTTTAACCTAGGATCTCACTATAGCCCAGGCTGACCTGGAATTCACTATGTAGTCTCAGGCTGGCCCCCAAATCACAGCAATCCTCCTACCTATGCCTCCTGAGTGCATGGATTAAAGGCTTGCACCCTCATGACTGGCAAGTATGTGAGTTTTAAGTCTACTTCAGTGTTGAACTCTTAGGAGCCCTTGGATCTCTGTTTTTGGTAAGTGTTGAGTATCTTCAGGGTCTGTCTCCTTCATGCTGCCACTGATTATAAACTTCAGCATGGAAGCAGTACTCTTGATTGTCTTCACAATTTCTATGTTATTTCAGCTGTGGTTGTGCTGAAGTGTGAGGGGTAGTTTATCTTCTCTGGTCTTTCTACTTTGTAGAAAAGAAGAGCACATTCTCAATGGACAGTGAAGTCAGCACAGTTTAAATGGGGTAAACAATATTAATTTAGGGAGAATTTGATGTATGTAACCCCTCTTTTAGCAGACTAGTGAGAGGTTTATACTAGAGAGCATAATCTTTGTCTCCATAGGATACTGATCTGGTTCCCAATTCCAGGTATGAGCTCCTTTACACTGAGCAGGTCTCGTAGCCAATCAGAAAACTACTAGTTACCAAATGAGGCTATGTAACACAATTCCACTGGCATGTATGTCATGTCAGGGTGTTTGCTTCTGGATAGCTTAGACCTCTGGTTGATCACACTGTTTTGGGCTACTTTCCCCAGTAGTTCATGTCGTGCTTTCCAGCACTAGACTGGCTTACTGTCTGGGGACTGGTTTTCTTCTGAATTCCAGCCAGGTTTCTCCATGCTCTGTGTCAGCATTATAAGTTGTGTTCATAAATATGGTCTTAGCTATTTCTTCAGGGAAGTAATCAAATGCTTTGCCAGAAAGCTGTCTTGATTTGGGGCCCTCTTAGGTCTCTTTGATTAACAGCTCAGTGTGGGTATCAACCAATCTCTGGTATTGGTATTTTTCAGGTACTACCCATTACTCCTCTTAGATTATCTCCAAGGATCAAGGTTTCTATGGTATCATTTTATTTTGGATTTAATTCGTGTTTGATTTTCCTATCTCCTCTTTTCATCCCCACAAAACCTTCCATTATTGTCTGAGCCTTGTGTTGCCTATCAGCTATGATAGCAATTCCAGCAGGTCTAGGTTGGGAACCACAGATAAGTGACATCATGCAGAGTTTCTCTTTCTGTGATTGTGTGAGTTTGTTGAGTTTGGTCTGTTCAAAGTCTCTTTGTTTTTCTACAAATTTCATTGAACCATTTTTTTTTTTCTTACTGCTGAGTAGAATTCCATTGTGTAAATGTACCACAACTTTGTTATCCATTCATTCAATGATGAACATCTAAGTTGATTCCATTTCTTAGCTAGAATAAATTGAGCAGCTGTAAACATGGTTGAGCAAATGTCTCTGTATTGATGCATGCAGCTTATAGGCTAAATGTCCAGTAAGGGAATAACTTCTCTCTTGGTAGGTCTATGTTCATCTTTTTCAGGAGTCTCCAAATTGATTTCCATAATGGTTGTACAAGTTTACATTTCCACCAAGAGTGGATGAGTGTTTTTCTTTCCTGACATCCTTGCCTAAATTTTCTGTTGTCAGATTTTTTAATGATTGCCATTCATACTGATGTAAGGTAGAATCTCAGAGTTGTTTTAATTTGCATTTCTCTAATGGTTAGGGATGCTTTCCATTTTCTTAAGTGTATGTTAGCCATTTGTAATTCTTCCTCTGTGAGCTCCCTATTCAGTTCTCTGTGCCATTTATGGAGTGGGTTATTTGATTTTTTTTAATTGTTTAGTTTTTTGAGTTCTTTGCAGATTCTAGATATTAGGACTCAATGGTATAGCTGGTGAAGATTTTCTCCCATTTAGTGGGTAATTGTTTAGTTTTTTGAGTTCTTTGCAGATTCTAGATATTAGGACTCAATGGTATAGCTAGTGAAGATTTTCTCCCACTTAGTGGGTAATCTATTGGCTCTGATTATGTTTTGTTTGTCTGTGCAAAATCTTTTTTTAGCTTCCTGAGATCCCATTGATTGAGTGATTGTTTAATTTCCTGGGCTGCTGGGTTTTTGTTTTTACAAGAAGTCTTTCCCCACTCCTATATTGTAAAGAGTACCTCCTATTTTTTCTTCCAGTAGTAGAAGAGTTTCAGATCTTATGTATGATCTTTAATCCATTTTTGCCTTGTTTTTTGTGTATGGAGAGATGAGTAAGTCTAGTTTCACTTTTCTACATATGGTCATCCAATTTGTCCAACACCATTTGTTGAAGATGCTGTCTTTTCTCCATTCTACATTATTGGCCCCTTTGTCAAAGATAAGTAACTGTAGTTACTTGATTTAGGGTCTGGGTCTTCAATTCTGTTCCACTGGTCTACATTTCTGTTCTTATGCCAATATCATGCTGTTTTTGTTACTATGGTTCTATACTATAGGATTAGATCAAGTACGGTGATACCTCCAGAGAATTTCTTTTCTTTCCTTTCTTCCTTCCCTCCTTCCCTCCCTCCCTCCCTCCCTCCCTCCTCCCTCCCTCCCTCCCTCCCTCCCTCCCTTCTTCCTTCCTTTCTTCCTTCCTTCCTTCCTACTTTCTTTCTTTTTCCTGAGGATATGTCCTGCTACCATTGCATATGATTATTGAGATCATTTCTTTTCAATCTCTGTGAAGAATGATACTGGTGTTTTTATTGCTATTGCATTACTTCTCTATGCTGATTTTGGTAGAGTTGCCATTTTCACAATATTAATTGTACCTATCCAAGAGTTCACCCCCTCTAGTGCATGGCATCCAGGAATTGTGACCCAGGGGCACTTCCATCAGGAAGGTGGTAAAAGGGGCCTACTTCTACAGCAAGTTCACAGGGTCCAAGCCACCCCAAGCCATCCCCCAAGCCAGCCATAGGTGGACCTCCTGGGACTAGGGCTTACATGATTTTTTGAACTTAACAAAGTTATTAGCCTCCTGATCAATTTCTTCTCTCTTGTTTTCCAGTTCAGAGGTTCTGTCTTCCACATGAATAATTCTATTAGCAAGGGTTTCTAGAGAGAGTTTTTAAAGCTCTATTTGATATTTGTTTTCTGTTGTGTTATTTTGCATCATTTCCACCCCTTTTCTGTTTGAAGTCTGGTTTTCTTAGATGCTTCCTTGGAGTCTTTCTTGCATTTCATCAAGTCTTCATTAGGCTTAATCGTCTGGTTATTGAGATCTACCATTTGTTAACTCACCTTCAATGCATTTGTATCTCTTTTTTGAGGTTCCTATGATTTTTCTCAATTATGTTGAGCTTAGTGATGAAAGCAGAGTGTGCTGGGACATGCTTCTGCTCAATTTCATTTATGAGATTGCTGTTTCTTTTTGATGGCTTACTTCCAGTTCAGCAATTCTTTTGGTCAGAGTCACATCACTTGTTCAGTTTTCATTTTGGGATTCAATATCTGTTGATTTCTGTATGGTTTCATTGGGCACTTGCACTGTGGCCTAGGCATCTTTAGTGAATATATTACAGTTTTCCTTTCTTTCTTTCTTTTTTTTTTTTTTTTTTTTTGAGTTATGGTTTACCCATCTTTGGGAAACATTTTATTTTGAGTGAGAAGCAAGTATTGGTCTTGGGATAATGTTTTATTTTATTGAGTGGGAAGCAAATGTTTCTCCTTGTCCTTCAGTTAGTGTTGTTCTGTTTTAAATGTGAACTGGATTGGTGTACAATGGGGTTATAACTGTCAATGAACATTTTGTGAAGATCTCAAGTACATCAGTTAGGAAGTGGGGAACTGGAAGCTCTGGCCTACTCACTCCACTTGCATGCACTCTTTAGCACATGGGGATCAGGAGTTGCGAATGCAGTGGCTGGGAAGCTGGAGAGCCAGAGGCAAGAGACTAGCTCCTACAGGGGCCTCTCCATCCTCTGGTTCAGGAGAATAGGGATCTGGCCACCAAGGTACCAGACAATCAGGAAACCAAAGCAAAAGGTCTGCTTCTGCAGTCTACATTAAGGGAGCAGGATGCTCCAAGCCATTAGCAGGAGTACCTGGACTGGGGAATTGGGGCATGCAGAATAATCTTGGAGCACTGGCCTACTCATTCTGCATGCACACCCTCCAGAGCAGGAGGTCATAGAATTGGGGATCCAGAGTCCGTTCAATCAGGAAATCCAAGAAAGGGGTCTTCTTTTGCAACAATCTCACAGGGCCCAAGCAGCCTGAAGCCAGCAGCAGAAAAACTGGTACCAAGGAACTACTGGAGAGGTGGAGAGGGAATGAAGAACTCTGGCCAACTCACTCCACACACACTCTATAGAGCAGAGGACCAGGGAGTTGGGTACCCAAAGGCCATTCAATCAGGTAGGCAGAACAACAGGTCTTCTTCCAGAGCAAGCTCACAGGGTCCAAGAAACCCCAAGACAGCAGCAGAGGAATTGGGACCAGGGAACTGGGAGGTGAGGAGAGAACAGGGAGGTCAGGCCTACTCTTTATTATTATTATGTTATTGTTATTTTTACTATTATTATTATTATTTAGAGTGTTATAAGTGAATGCACACATTTTATTAAAAATCAAATTTCTATTATGGGTCTTGGACATTCATCCTTTTCCCTTCTAGCTATCTTGAAATGTATGAATAATCATTAGAACCCATGGATATTTAACTGTGCTTGGACTCATTAGAACTGCCTTCCCCCCCTGAAAGTGTTTACCTCTTACACTTCTATCTTACTCACAAGAATTATGTGATAAAAGTTTTGGCATCTGAAAATGAAGACATTTGCCATTCTGTACTTGAATTATTTTACTTAACATAGGTTTCTCATTTTCATCCCTATTGCTTCAAATGACAGAATTTCATCATTTTGGGTATAGATACATATTAAATTTATAGAATCATTTATCACTGAGTTTGGACATTTCATTGATTCTCTGTTTTAGCTCTTTTAGTAACAAGGCAATAAATGTGGGCATGTCTCTGTTATAATGATTCCATTTACTATAAGTATATACTTACTCATGGGATTTCAGCTATTTGAGGAAATTCCATACTATTTCACCTAATAGTTGTTCTAATCTACATAGCCCTATAACACCTGAAGTTCCTCTTTCTCTACATCTTGATCATAACTTCTTCAGTATTTTATCATTTTGATAGTGTTTTGGATAACACCTCATAGTGATTTGATTTTTATTTCTTTTTTAATATATTTTTTGTTCATTATTTATTTATTTATTTGAGAGTGACAGACACAGAGAGAAAGACAGATAGAGGGAGAGAGAGAGAATGGGCGCTCCAGGGCTTCCAGCCACTGCAAACGAAGTCCAGACGCGTGCGCCCCCTTGTGCATCTGGCTAACGTGGGACCTGGGGAACCGAGCCTCGAACCGGGGTCCTTAGGCTTCACAAGCAAGCGCTTAACCGCTAAGCCATCTCTCTAGCCCTTGATTTCTATTTCTTGTGTCTTTAATGATTTTGATCTAGTTTTCTTATCCTTGCTGGCAACTTATATGTCTTCATTTGAGAATAATTAATGAGATGATTTCCCATGTTTAATTAGATTACTTATTATTTGCTGTTTAGTTTTTGAGCTCTGTCTGTATTCTCGATATTAAACCTTTATCAGATGAAAATTTACTAAATATTATTCCCCATTATGTACAGTGTCCCTTAGTGATGTTGACTATTTCCTTTTCTGTGTAAGTTACTTTGATAAAATTCTGCTTGTCTATTTTGCTTTTGATGCCTGTGCTTTTGAAGTTTTATCCAAAAACTCTTTGTCCACCACTGCCTTGAAGTGTCTGTCCCTCTGAATTATTTATAGTAGTTTCATAGTATCAGCTGTTACATTTAGCCCGTTAATTCACTGTGAATTGATTTTTAAAGAAATCTTCTTTATATTATCTATTGAGTGAGTAAGAGAGAGAGAGAGAGAGGAAGAAAGAAGGAAAGAAAGAAAGAAAGAAAGAAAGAAAGAAAGAAAGGAAGGAAGGAAGGAAGGAAGGAAGGAAGGAAGGAAGGAAGAAAGAAAGAAAAAGGGAAGGAAGGAAGAAATAAGAAAAGGATATATTTTTTTTCCAGGGCCTCTTGCCTGTGCAAATGAACTATAGATTCACAAGACACTTTTTGCATCTCAGCTTACATGGATACTAGGAAATTAAACCCAGGCTGTCAATTTTTACAAGAAAGTACATTTAGATATTGAGCCATCTCCTCATCTCCCTTATTTATAAAGAAATCTTCTGTATTTTTATGTAATTATATAAGAGCAAGAGATTTTTTTTTCTGCATGTGAATATCCAGGTTTCCCAGTATCACTCATTGAAAACATTTTCTTAAAAATTAGTTATATGTAAATGAGTAAAACAACTCATGTATTCTCTATTATATCTCCTTTGTGTATGCATCCATGGTTAGGCCAGTAACATTCAGTTTTTATGATTATCGCTCAGTATAATATTTTAAAGTTACATCTTGTGACACCTTCACTTTTATTATTTTGCTAAGAGTTATTTTAACTATTCCGTCTTTTGTAGATTCATGTGAATATTTTGAACTTCTGTAGGTCTGTGAGGAGTACTTCTAATATTTCCATGAGGATTTTATTGAATGCATAGATTTCTTTGGGTAGTACCATATTTTAACAATATTATTTTTACCAGCCCATTATCATATGATGTCTTCTTGCTTGTATGCATCCACTGTAAGTTATTTCATCAGCATTATGTGTAGAGATTTTCACTTCTTTAAACCTGTTCCCTTATACTGTGTGTTTGCTTGTTGCACATGTTACTGCATCTTTAAAATCTTTTTCAGTCAGCTTGTTATTGGTATGATATGCTGATGCTGAACTCTGTAACTATGCTGAGTGTATTTATTACTTCTAACTTGTATGTTTTCCAAGGATTTTCTACATATGAAATCATCGCATTTGCCAGCAAGATTAATTGGACTTCATTCTTTCCCATGTTTCTCTAGACAAAACTTGAATTGAGCTGGGTGTGGTGGCCCACACCTTTAATCCCAGCACTCAGGAGGCAGAGGTAGGAGGATTGCCATGAGTTTGAGGCCAGCCTTAGAATACAGAGTGAATTCCAGGTCATCCTAGGCTAGAGTGAGACCCTACCTTGAAAACAAACAAACAAAAAACCTTAAAGTGATATACTGAATTTGAAGCTGTATGTTTGTATCTGCTGACCCATCAAGTTTCTTCTTTCATGAAGCCATCACTGTCCTTCCTTTAAGCATCTGCTGCAGGGCTGTGCTGAAGAGATGAGTCTCTTCAGTTTAAAGGTGGTAAGTTTTCTGTCTTCCTTTATATATATGATGTTATGAGAGAGGCAGAGAGACAGAATGAATTTGTGTGCCACAGCCTCCAGCCAGTGAAAACAAACTCCAGACCCATGTGCCACCTTGTGCATCTGGCTTATGTGGGTACTGGTGAATTGAACCTCCATTCATAGGCAAGTGCCTTAACCACTAAGACATCTCTCCAGTGCCCTTCTTCCTTCTTTTCTGTTGGATAACTTCTTTTGATGAGAGTAGTGTTTTTTTTTGTTGGTAGTGGTTTTTTGTTTTTTTTTTTTTTCTCGGAACTTTTGATATTCCATTCTTGTTCCTCTTCTCCTTTAAGGCCCTCTGAGTAATCTCTTTAGTCCAGTGGAAGCCCCCTCACATATTATTGGTACCTTTTTCTTATGGGATTTAAAATATTGTTTGTGTTGACACAGTTCATAGTGTGAATCCAGTATCTCCTGAAAGACTTTCCTGGTGTCAAATATACATGGAATTTTTGAGCATCTTGTACCACAGTGCCTGCGTTTCTTCAGATTCCAGAAATTCTTTTGTTTTCTTGAATCTCAGAATAATGTGCTACTTGAATGTATGTACTTAACTTTGATGGTAGTTCAATTCAATATTCCGACTTTTTCCTTCATGGGAAAATTACAAACATTCAACATTTAAAATACCAAACAGAGTGATTAACAAAACAAACACAGTTTTATCATTACTTTCTAGAAAGTCAATAAATATTTTATGAGCATATATTTTCAATAGTAGATAGTAAAATAATGTTTGCTGTTTTACTTTTGGTGAAATGTATGATTTTATTTAGTTCTTTTACATTATAAATAGTCAATGATTTAAAACAATACTCAGTTGAAATATTCTAATCACTTTAAAAATATTTATGTTTCTTTGCATATGACATTCTGTACATATGATGTGTGATAAGGGTACATGTGCCACAGTACACATTTAGAGGTCAGAGGACAACTTTGAGGTATCTGTGCTTCACTTTCTGTGAAACAAGTTCTCTTGCCACTCTGCCCATCTGTCTGGCCCATGAGCTTCAGATTCTCCTGGCTCCACCTGTCTTTGTCAGACACACTTGAATCTCAGGTTCATGTGTCACTTTATGCTGGGGAAGTGGAACTCTGGCTAGTAAGCTTTGAAAATAGCCACCTTGAACAAGCCATCTTCCTAACCCTGAAAAATAACAATTTTGTATCCAAAATATTTTATCTAGATCCTTCCTTGAAAATGAGATATCATGCTATTTGATTTAAAAAGTAAGCTGCACATTTAGTAAGGATAATTTGAAGTTCATTCAGAAAAAGCTTGGGTTTCTATAGCAACATAAGCATTTGCATATTTGACAGAAAAGGTTAATTTTAAGAAAATAATGCAAACAACAAAGAGGCAGAGGCATTTCAATGCTTCAGATGTTCTGCTATTAAAAAAAACAATTAAAAATAATAGCAACATCAGTGATCTAAATTATACTTCTTTATCCTGTCAATAATTGTGACAGAAGAAAAATGCTATGTATATTTTTCATATCTTTATTATTCAAGAGAGGCCACAACTTTTCTTCATTATTCATTTCTTTATCTCTAGAGTGTTTGACCTTTTCTTGTTTAATTATTATATAATCTTAATTAGTAAATACATTTAGAGAGAATCTTATAACTAATTTCTGATATAGCATTACTTATCTTAGGTCAAAAATAATCCTTTTATGATTAGCCATGAAGTAGTACAGTGTAAAAATTATACAGGGAAATATTATACTGTAAATAATATATAGGTAAATATTAAAATTAGCTTAAAATATCCCAGTGACAGAAGAAAAAAGATATTCAACAATATGCATTTGCTTTCCCAAGAGAAGATAATTCTCATGCATGACGATATGTTTTTTGCTTTTTTTGAGCAGCAAGCACTTTATCCACTAACAGCATCTCCCTAGACCATCACACATCATATCTCTGTTTGGAAAATAGCCTTGCACAGTAAGAAGTTTGATTATTATCTCTGCTCTTAAATCAAGAAGAAAGCCCACAGAGATTAAGAAATTTACTCAAACTTATACCATTAATAATTGGGGATCACAGTCTTACAAATCCAAACCTGTGGCCTTTTAAAAAATTATTTATTTATTTATTTTATTAGTTATGTACAAAGTGTGTATACAGTCTTGTTGGTACCATCTTTAGCCTACTATCTTCCCTTCCCCCTCCACAGGGACGCTCTTCATTGAGGAATATGGGTCATGCATTGTGGGGTTAGCCATCAGTAAGAGGCAAGGTGTCTATGCATAATGGCCCGACCTGTGGCTCTAACATTCTTTCCATCCCCTCTTACATAAGATATTTTTTTTTATTGATCAGTTTCTAAGACCCAACTCTAAAACAGCATTCCCACTTTGAATTTCTTAACAGCAACATCAAAAAGATGCTAGTTCATATCAAAATATGACACTTTTTGGATATGTCCATTTCTTAGTTTCTATAATAAACTGGCTCTTTGTGTTTATAGTTAGTCAACAACTGTTCATTACACATTTTTCATTTACAAGCTACTTTGCTAAGTAAATACAGTAAGATTTTACAAATTATGTAACATAAAAGAGTTCTCAGAGAACTATAAAAGTATATAACATGCATAGTAAATATGTTTCTGGCTATCCACATAATAATTGCTGACTTAGATGTTGTTTAAGATTGAAACATGTGACCTTGTAGCACTTATAAGTTTTTTAACTCTTTCATCTACAAATGGATATAGTAATAAAAAATCAGGATTCCTCTGAGGAAAATAATCCCATTCATAATAAATATCTATTTTCTGCCTACTTTTGACTAATACATACTACATAAAAATTTCTATGCAGTTTTCATTCTCTAAATTTGTATTATTAGTTGCATCTCCTTGCATATACATAACAACATTGCTGTTTTTTTTTTTCAAGTAAGAAGACAAATTCTATATTGTCTCATTTTAAGTAAGTTTGAATCTTTGAGTCACCCTATAGGACAGACTGGTCTTGAACCTACAACAAGGTTTCCATGTCAACTTCCTGAGGGCTGAGATTTTATGTGTGCCCAAACACACCCAGCTATAAATTTTGGCATTTTAGGTGTAATCATTTTTGTTTTTGTTTTGTTGGCAAGGGCCTGTCACATGACAAGCTAGCACTCTCCCACTGAGTTCCATCCTCAGATCTAGTTTCTTCATATAAGGTTTGAAATAGTTTGTTAAATGGAAATGATTCTAAATTTATGGTATCAGTTGAACTATCACTTTGTCAAATTAGAAGTTCATTTGTCCACTGAATCAAGGGAAGATAAGTTCTCTTTGAAGCTATGCACATACCTATATTGCCATGAGCATGCAAAGAAATACTATAAAGTCCTATTTTCCCCCAAATTCTAGGACATTATTAAGAGAAAATTTCATTAAAAATAGTTCATTTTGGTTTGAAAAATCATAATCTATTATATTAAGAAAGGGAAAGTCTTCATATTTTGTACAGAAAATTACAACTATGAAATTATGCCATCATTTTAAAATAATGAAATGAAGGCTGGAGAGATGGCTTAGCAGTTTCTACTTGCCTGCAAAGCCAAACGACCTCAGTTCAATTTCCCAGTACCACATCAGTCAGATGCACAAATGCATCTGGAGTTTGTTTTAAGTGGTTAGAAGCCCTGGTGTACCCATTCTCTCACTCTCTCTCCCTCTTTTTGTTTCTCAAATAAATAAATAAATACAAATGAAATATTAAAATAACTAAATCATATTTTCCTAATCATTTCATTCAGGCACATTAATTTGTTTCTGTAGACTGTAGTCAAGTACTAAACTTTCATAAATAAGTTGGTTTTGTTTTCAAACAGAAGAATCTTGGAAATATTGATTCAGTATATTGATATATTTTCTAAGCATTGTCATCCTGGAAGCCTCTTTTAATCATCTATCCATCAAAACACCAATCATTTATAGTATTAGGTACAGCCTGTTTTGAAGACATTGTGACTGTTTTCTGTTTGTTTGTTTTTTTTTTTCTTTCTTTTTGGTGGCACAGATTCTAACCTGCAATTATGGCACAACATTGTGGAATGCATGAGTGTGTGAAAAAAACATTTTAGGTATGTTAAGTGATTCATGTATGTGAGAATATAAAAAGGGAAGATGTAAATTCTCTAGTAAGGTTTAGTCTATATCTATTTCAAAGGTTTGATTAATGTTTAACCTGAGAAGAAAATATTGTGTACATATGGAAGTAGAATGATTGAGATGGGGAGGGGATATGATGGAGAATGGAATTTCAAAGGGGAAAAAGTGGGGGAGGGGGAGGGGAGGGTATTATCATGGGATACTTTTTATAATCATGGAAAATGTTAATAAAAATTGAGAAAAAAAAGAAAAAATAAAATAAAAGAGAGAGAAAGTGGGAAATAAGAGAAAATATTGTGGACAGTAGGGGAACTGAAAATTCCTTAGGACCTTTCCAATGCATATAACATTTAAAAATATTTATTTTAATCACAAATACCTGGTTTACCTTAACAGAGAAGGAAACTGTTTCTTCAATTTTGATAATACTTTCAACTTGCTTTATAATAGTTGACTGGATTATGGAATACAGCAAAGAACACTGTTTGTATAATTTATCTTTTAGAAAGTCAAAATACCAAAACATTGTACTTTTCTAGTAAGCCTATGACAGCTGTCTTATTTTATTTTTACCAAGTTTGGAATCTTCATTATAAATTAAATCCAAAATATAAAGTAGGTTTGATGTCTCAAGATCATGGTTACTGAGAAACAAACTGACATTATCTTTTTTGAAACAAATAATATGATGTTTTCAGTAAAAACAAAAAGAAAAATAATATCATAAGAGTATAATAGCATACGAAATTTTGATGTTTTGTTAAGGATGGAATTATTCTCTTTAATAAAAGCAATTGCATATCTGTGGTGGTTTGATTGAGGTGTCCTTCATAAACTTAGGTGTTCTGAATGCTAGATTCCCAGCTGATGGAGATTTGGGAATTAACTCCTCCTGGAGGGAGTGTACTGTTGGGAGCAGGCTTATGGGTATTACAGCCAGTTTCCCCTTGCCAGTGTTTGGCACACTCTCCTGTTGCTATTGTCCACCTTAGGCTGGCCAGTGGGTGATGTCAACCCTCTGCTCATGCCGTATTTTTCCATGCCCACAGTGTGGTGGTTTGATTCAGGTGTCCCCCATAAACTTAGGTGTTCTGAATGCTAGAATCCCAGTTGATGGAGATTTGGGAATTAATATCTCCTGGTGGGAATATATTGTTGGGGGTGGCCTTATGAGTGTTATAGCAAATTTCCCCTTGCCAGTGTTTGGCACACTCTACTATTGCTATTGTTCACTTTATGTTAGCCAAGGGGTGATGTCCACGCTCTGCTAATGCCATCATTTTCTCCTGCCATCGTGGATCTTCCCCTCGAGTCTGTAAGTCAAAGTACATCTCTTTTTCCCACAAGCTGCTGTTAATTGGGTGATTTCTACCAATCTGTTTCTGTCTGCAACAACATCAAAATCAGGGTACTACTAACATCTCTGTGGCTCTTAAAATTCACCCACACTTATACAATGTCACTTGAGCCATGGCAGGCCTATCGCCAGTCTGATTTAGTGTTGAGTTCTCTGTAGTCTCTGGATTTCTGCTTTGATAGTTTTTGATTGATCACTGTGTCTTTCACTATCTTACTGGATCTTGTTGTTGGACTAGCAATAAAAGCAGTATTCATGTCACCTCTTCCTCTGCAATTTGTTCTGGGCCCTGGCAGATATGATAGAAGTGTCAAGTCTCCTGGTGGGCAGTCAGCTATCTTCTTGTCTTATTGATGGATTTTGGCTCTCTTCTGTTTTCTTTGCTATCTGTAAGATAAAATGGATTCTCCAACTCAGAATGAGAGCAGCTTTGGTTAAAGGGGGTATGCAAAGTTGTGTGAAATGTGTTTGTGTGCAAGTCCACTCTTCTATTGAGAGCAGTGAGGCATCTCTCTGATGTCTGAGTTTCCTGATAATGGATTCTGACTTGGTTTCCTGTTTCAAATATGAGTTCTTTCCCACTGAATGGGTCTGTTCTCCAATCAGAGAAATGTTGGTCACATGCAGAGGCTGCCTTGAGCAGTGAACACACTGAGCCATCTCTCTAACCCAAATAGTAACAATTTTAAATTGATATTTCCCTGCTTTGGCTCTCATAGTATGTAAAGCTATGAGAATTTATTGAATACCCTTCAGTGCTCCTTCCCCTGCTGCCTAGGGAGGATATGTCATTCTCTGCCTGCTGATACATGTGTGAGGGTAGTGAGAACTGAAGGTAAAATAAATAATAAGGAAGAGAGATAATCCCTTAAACATCAGTGCATTTCTAAAGGCTATGCCTCAGATTAAAAAGGTCTCCTGCCCCAAGCTGCATTGTAAAATGGTCTTTCCCTGGCTGGTTAGAACATAATTAATTTTACCTTCTCACAACATTTCTCAAGTCCTGTCACTTTCCCCCTTTATCTTACTGCACAGTTCTACTCACCTGGTGTTGAATTTTTCTATGGATATACCTTTCCAAATCAAGATTTTATATTAAAAAGCTAGCAGTTGATTACTAAAAATACTAATTTTGTAACTTCATTCTTATTAACCTACTAGAATATAAAATGTACGCTATCATTTTGGTATGTAGAATGTGTTACAAATGTGTAGAGTGTGTGCACATGTGTGCAGATGTGGGAGTCCAGTGAGTATATGTGCTGAGGCCAGAGTAGAATGCCCACTGTTGTCTTCTATCAGTTTTCTGCTTGTTTTTCTTTAAATGAAGTCTCTCTCTTAACCTGGAGCTACCCTCTTTGGTCAAGCTGGCTGAAAAGTGAGCCTCAGCAATCCTATCTCCATACACATCAGGACCCTGGTAGCATTTGTGGGTGGCCATGACCAAAATTTTTAAGTGGGTGCTATGAATTGAACTCTCCTAGGCTTGCATGGCAAATGCACTTACCCTGGAACTATCTACCCAGCTCCTAAACTATTTTAATAGTATATGTCTAAATACATATATTTTATTTTTATTTTTTGGTTTTTCGAAGTAAGGGTTCACTCTAGCTCAGGCTTTCCTGGAATTCACTATGTAGTCTCAGGGTGGCCTTGAACTCATGGTGATCCTCCTACTTCTGCCTCCCAAGTGCTGGGATTAAAGGCATGCACCACCATGCCCAGCAAAATCCATATATTTTAATTTGCATAGCAACTTTGTAATTTTTAGATTTACTTTTATTTTTTTATAATACTGTTATAGGTAGGCAAGCACTAGCAGGCTTGGGTGTCATGGAAGGAAAGATTAATTCTCACTCCCTTTCTTCCTGCTAATATTTATTAGGAAAATACACAAATATTCCCATAATAGGATTTAAAATGGTATATGAAAGGAAAGAGGGTAGAGATACCAGAAATTTTGTTTAGACCCATTAAGAGAAATGCTACCTTCTTTTTCCCTGCAAAAGGAAACAAAGCTCTTTGGCCTTGGTGCTCCCAAAACAGTTAATTAATCGGATGTATACTGCCATCCCCCTCCAAAAGACAATTTAAAGAGGTAACAGGAGTAGTTAGTCTTTTTTAATGAGATTATATATTTATATCACCACCTTATTGAAATAATATATTTCACACCCTTTCACTTGTCCTCACAATCATTCACACAGTGTAGCCACTTGCAGATGGTGTGGGATGTACCTACTTCTCTGAATTCTAACACTCAAAGCATGACCTCCCTATTTTCTTCTTTCTTTCTTTCTTTCTTTCTTTCTTTCTTTCTTTCTTTCTTTCTTTCTTTCTTTCTTTCTTTCTTTCTTTGGTTCTCTTTCTCTCTTTTTTCCTTTCTGTCTCTTTGGATATCAGCTGTAATCCTAATCATGCTTATTCTAACACTCAGGCATTTCAAAGTTTTCCTCAATATCTGCTTTACCAATTCCTCATTAGTCATGGGCTTAGTTTTTCATGGATGTAATACAAAGACTTGACTGTAATAAAATCTTCAACTTCACTGGGCCTTGAACACAGGGCCTTATACGTACTAAGCATGTGAAGTACCCCGACCTACTTTCCTAACCATCTTCCCTTTTATTTTGAGACAGGTCTGCTAAGTTGCTCATGTTAGCTGTGAATTCAATTCACAGGTCCAGAAAGACCTTGTACCTCTGTGATCTTCCTTCCACAGTTTCCAAGGACCTGGAATCACTGATATGAGCCACTATACCTGGATGGTCCATACTTCTGCATTTTAACCTAGGTCCAACCCAATGTGGATCTGTTTATCATTTATTTGTTCATAGTTATTTTAATTATCAATGTAGAAAAATAATTCTATGCTTTTTTCTTAAGCTCTAAATTCCTGAAATACTACCATGTTCTTTTTCTATGATTATGTGCTACTTTGTTCATTTCTCAAAAAAATTGATTGAAGTCCTATATTCCCAAAACAATGCTTTTCTTATGAAGACTAATAAAAGTAGAATAGTAGGGTAGATTTTTATTGTAATAGTATCTAAAATACTGCCCAAAGTCTATATGATACATCATTCATCTTGTTAAGTAGATAATTGGAAAATATCAGGCCTGACAGTCACCAGATTAGACTCCTCCCTCATGATCATCTTCAGACCCTACCTTCTATGTTCCTAGTTACACACTAAATTTAAGGAAATTAAAGAATCAAAAGTTCCCCTCCTTAGAACTTGAAATACCATGTGAAAGAGGGATAGAATATCCCAAGTGCCCCTCCATAAGATTCTGAAGATGAAACATCATTTGATAGGGAGGAAAGCCAAGGTATCTGAGGCTTTATCATCCTAAGACAGATTGGCTATTTTACTAATTTATTAATATTCTTATTTTAATTTTCTTTTGTTGTTGTTTTCTTTCTTTTATTCTTTTAAATTTACTTAAGTATATAAACTTTAGTTAAAAGTTTAGTTAAAAGAATAATATCTGAGGCATAATATGTCCCTGGGTGCAGATTTGAATCTCTTAACATGTCAGAAAAATTTCCATCCAGCAGGACGCTTTCAGGGAAAGAACAAAGACATGTCCTCCTCTCTTGCTGAAGGATCCAGATGGTCTTGTCAATCACAGAAAATAACCCCTTAAGAAAGATGTACATTCCAGGCTTCAGAAAATAGTATAAAGCCTACTTCAATATTTAGGTTGACACAATGGTTCCTGTTTGAGTTGTCCATTGTCACTTCAGAAGTGAGCTTCCCCATAATCTTTTGGTCATTGCCACCTCTCACATGCAAGTGACACCAGATTACATTGTAATAAACTATGTCTCTCTTCCACACACACTATACTGTAAGAATTTATTCACTGGCAAACACAAGGACTAGGGAGCAAAGAAGAGGACAGAGTGAGATCCCAATTACACTTTTCACTTATTTTTGCAAAAAAAAATTAAGTATATATTTTCAACTTTCTACTTATGGCCATTATTATAATCATGCCATGAAACAAAGTATCATGTGGAAATTCACCTATATAACCATATCATTATGAGCATAGATGTGAAGATCCCACAAATAAATGTTGGTAAACTGAATCCTGGAACACAAGGTAAGAGCATCATAATATGATCAAATAAGATACTAGGATTATCTGGTTGGTGCATGAAGGTAATCCAGCACATCAAGAGAACACTAGACAGAAACCACATCATGGTTTTATTAGATAAAAACAGAAAACAAAAAATTCATCTAATGAAATGTACTCAGTAATTTGGTAATAGAAATAATTTTATCTTACATAAAAGGCATCTACAATAAGCATATAACTGAAATGTTAAAAATATTCAGACTTCCAATCAAGATGGGGTACACCTAACCACACTTCAGACCCCAGGGTAAGACCAAGCAAGATCTGTGAGTTTTCAGGGTCAACAGGTCCTAATAGACCTTCCGTGGGAGAGGGGGTGGAGGAGCAATGTAAAGAATCTACTGATTCTCACACTCTCAGGTAGCCCACTATAACCCCTACCAGACCCCTAAAACACACTTGCCAGCCACTGAGACCCAGACCAGGCTCTCTCCTGCACTGTCTGCTTGCTAGGCAGATCAGGCCCAAGTGCCCCTCACCTTTTCTCCTACCATCCATGTCTCCACCCTCCCTCCTACCCTCCTTAATGTGCCTTTTCTCCCTTCCTCCTTCCCATCCTCCACTGAGATCACACTATCACACTGTCTCTGGACTCCCCCGCCCCCACCACCAGGACCATGCCATCTCCTGACTCCCCTCCATCACTGCATCATCTCCCTCCCTTCCTACCTTAGGTCCACTCCATCTCCCCCCCAAGACAACCTTCACCAAGACTGGGCTGTCTCCCTACTCCCCTCCCTTCCTGCCACAGGAACTGCAACATCACCTGACTCTCCTCCCTTCCTACCAGCAGATCCATACCTTCTCCTTCCCCCCCACCACTACCAGAACCAAGCTACCCCCCACCCCAACAACTCCGGACTCCAGATGCCTCTCCCTATCACTGAGATTGCACCACTCCCCCATTCTGAGCAGACAAATCCCTGTGCCACCCCTACTCCCACTTCTGGTAGTAAGAACCAACCCAGGGTGGCTGGCTCACTTAGAAATTCACAATTCGCACATCCCTGAATACAAAGCCATCAATAGCCTATTCTAGTCAAACATAAAAGAGAATAATCACTGAAGGCATCTATAAGGGTAAACTATAGCTACTTCCTGAATTACATACGATTCCCACACTGTGATTAGCTGATGACAGTACCAAAGAAACAACATGAAATATCAAATAGAAGGAACCCCAACAATGTTGCCTAGTCCTACAATGGAAGTCTCTAATCAAAATACAGAAGAGACAACTGGGTCAGAACCCCAAAATTAAGACACAAGATATGTGACCCTGACCAAACAAATATCAGAACTTGAAGAAAATCAATAAAAGACCAATAATTGTGGGAATGCTGTCCTCACTAGTTCTGACCTAATTAAAAAAAATAATAATAAAACAGAGAGACTTCAAAAGAGTTAAGTGATCTGAAGGTGAGACAAAATATCGAGGACTTCAATAATGAGCTAGCTAAGCTCAATGAAGACATAAATAAATGTAAAGATGAATTCTAAGAAGCATTAAGAAAATTAAAAAAAAATTACCAGAGAAGGGAACTTGACAAATGGATGGATTCTACATAGAAAAAAAAAAAAAAGCAACAGACAATACAAACCAAATTGAACAAGCTCAAAACTCGCAAGGATAGTAAATCATGTAGAGGATAGAAACCAAGAATTGGAAGACAAAACAGAAAAAAACAGTTCAAGAAATCACCAAACCACATAAACCACTAAAATATGGCAAGGATTAAATCAAACTCCATAGTTATTACCCAAATATTAATGGCCTTAATTCAAACATCAAGAAACATAAAATAAGAGGGTGGATCAGAAAAAATGGATCTCTCAGTCTTCTGTCCTCAAGAAACCTACTTCACCACTAAAGACAGACAACTCCTCATGATAAAAGGGTGGAAAATGATATTCCAAGCTAACAGTAATAAGAAACAAGGATTCATTGCTATACTAATATTGGATAAAAAAGACATCAAAACAAAGTAATCGAAAAGACAAAGAAGGCCACTTTTTACTCATTGAGGGGATAATTCAACAAGAAGATGCCACAATCATCAATCTATATGCACCAACCACAGGTGCACCACAACTTGTAAAACAAAACTTACTTGAAAGCAAAATAGAAATAAACACAAACATCATAATAGTTAGGGACTTCAATATTCCACTATCATCAATAGATCATCCAAACACAAAATCAACAGGGAAGTAAGAGAGCTCAACAACACCATAGATCAACTAGACCTAAGGGACATCTACAGAACATTCAACACAAAATCTATAGAATTCACATTCGTCTCAGAACCCCCTAAAACCTTCTACTAAATAGGTCATATATTAAGCCATAAAGCCTGCCTCCATATAGTCAAGATATAATTTCTTGCATGATATCAGATCATAATGTTGCAAACTAGAAATTAACACCAAGAGTTGCACCAGAAAATCTATCAGCTCCTAGAAACTGAACAACATGTTTTTAAATAATAAATGGGTAGTGGATGAAATAAAAAAGGAGATTGAAAAATTTCTGGATTTGAATGACAATAAGAACACACCTTACCCAAACTTATGGAACACAATGATAGTGGTCCTTAGGAGAAAATTCATAGCACTAAATGCCTTCATAACAAAGATGGAGTGATCCTGAATCATTAACTTAAGCATCCATCTAAAGGCACTGGAAAAATAAGAATTCAACCTAAAAAGCTCCATACAGAAATAAATGGTCAAGAACATAGCATAAATTAATGAACTGGAAACTAAGAATACAATTATAAAAACTGATGAAACAAAGAGCTGTGTCTTTGACAAAATAAACAAGATTGATAAACCTCTGGCCAATTTGATCAAGTGAAAAAAAAAGACACTTCAAATTAACAAAATTAGAAATTAAAAAGCAGAGATCAAAACAGATATACGTGAAATTGGAAAAATCATGAGGACTTATTTCCAAAACCTCTACTCCACAAAACTGGACAATCTAGAAGAAATGAATAATTCCTAAACATACCACCTATAAAAACTTAACTCAGAGCAGATGAATCTCCTAAACACAGCTCATTAAGACTAAAAAGATAATCTAAAACCACCCCCAAAAGAAGAGTCCAGGACCAGATGGCTTCTCAGCTGAATTCTATCAAACCTTCTTGGAAGAACTGAGACCAACTTTCTTCATAATTAGAAAATAGAAAAAGCTCCCAAATTCCTTTTATGGAGCTAGCATCACCCAAATACAGAAAAACAGATAGAGATACAAGAAAAGAAAGCTACAGGAATATATCCCTGATGAACTTGGTCACAAAGATCTCAAACAAAATCCTCATGAACTGAATTCAACAACATATTAAATGCATTGTCCACCTTGATCAAGTAGGGTTTATCCCAGCAATTCAGGGTTGGTTCAACATATGGAAATTTGTTAACATAATACACCACATAAGTAAATTTAATTGCAAAAAACACACAATCATTTCAATAGATACAGAAAAGGTCTTTGACAAAATACATCACTTCATGATCAAAACTTAAGCATAAGCATGGACAGTTTATATCTCAACATAATAAAGGCTACACATAAAGCAACCAAAACCCAAATAATACTTTATAGGGAAAGACTTGAGTAGTTCCCATTGAGATCAGATACAACACACCTCTGTTGTTCAACATAGTACTAGAAGTCCTAGCCCAAGCAATAACATGGGAGAAAGAAATAAAAGGAATAAAAATTGAAAAGGAAGACTCTCACTTAAGAAAATGTTCAACATCCCTAACCATCAGGGAAATGTAAATTAACACAACTATAACATGCCACTTTACCCCAGTAAGGAAAGCAAACATGTAAAAAAATCAAAAGAAAGCAAATGTCAGCAAGGATGACATAGAAACCCTCATTCACTTTTGGTGGGAATATAAGCTAGTACACCCACTATGGAAATCAATATGGGGACTCCTAAAAAGGATAAGTATAGAGTTTCCAAGAAACACAGTTTTTCCCTTATTATGTATTCACCCAAAATGCTCCACACCTCAGTTCAGAGATATTTGCTCACCATGTTTATAGCTGCTCACTTCATAATAGCTAAGAACTGGAATCAACTTAGGTTCCCATCATTGGATGAATGGATAATCAAGTGTAATAAGTCTACATGATGGCATACTACTGAGCAGTAAGAAAAAAAAAATGACTCAATAAAATTTGTAGAAAAGTGGCCAGACTTGGAACAGATCATACTCAGCAAACTCACACAATCACAGGAAGATGATCATTGCATGATCTCACTTATCTGCAGTTACTAACCTGGATCAACTTGAGTTGCTGACATATCTGATAGGCATCTCAAGGCCTGAACAGTAGGCAGGGAAGGGCTTGAGGGGAGAGAAAGTGTAGCATAAGAAAACACAAAACTTAACCCAAATTGAACTACCATAGAAACGTATATACTGGAAGATAGACTAAATGGTTGAACCCTCAATAGGACCTTACAGGGAGTACCTGAATCAAAGGGCCCTGGGGGGGTGAGATGAAGACTAACCTTAATTTTTTCCTCTTTCATTCTTTTTCTTTTTTCTTTTCCCTTGGTGCTGGACTGTAATTCCCAGTTCCAGGATGTTGTTAATATCCACAATGAGCTGTTGATCAGATAGCCCTACAAGGTCTCCCCAGACAAGAAAGACTTCTGTCAGAGCACTTAATTACCTACCAGAGGTTAATGGTAAGACCCTACTGTTGAAGACACCACAAGCTGTTAGCACGGAACATGGAGAGAACTGGCTGGAATCCAGAAAAGAGCCAGTTCCCAGACAGCCCATCTAGTGCAGGAAGGCACTACATGATCTACCAGGGGAAGTGCTCAATATCTCTGAGCAACATGAGCTCTAAGCTACTCAGTAGCAAACAACCTGATGTGATGCTCACAGAAGTGCAATAGTAGCAAGCAGCCATGGTAAGTAAACAAGTGCTCTTGGAGTTATGAATAGATCCACTCAGTGGAAAGGATCTCATATCTGGAACTGAGAAAGAAGTCAGAATCATATCCAGAAAATTGTTTTACTTTCCAATATCAATCTCCTATTAATCTTGGGTTATAAGAGAGTTTACACCCATTAGATTCTCTCTAAATTAGTAATGGTTATCACATTTAACCTGTGATGACTTCACTCTCCATTTTAGAACCTGCTTCTCTTTTTCAGGTGGGACAGGGACTAGAGGAGATAAACTATCCATCACACTTCACCCCAGCCCCAACTGAAACCACTTAGGAACTGTGGAAATAAGCAAGAATTCTGCTTTCCTCTTGAACCTGATATCAGCACAAGGGTGAAGAAGGAGATATACACAAAGACACTCAACACCTACAGAACCAGAGATCCAGAGGTTCCTAGTGAGCCCATCACTGAAGTAGATTTAAAACACACCCAATATGGCTCAGGGAATGTTTCAGAAGAGGGTGGAAAAATTGTTATAGCCACAAATTGGGACATTATGCATAGATACATTGCCTCTCCCCCATAAATGACTTCTGCCTCCATAATGCATGACCCCCAATCCCCAAAGGGATGACATGCATCCCCAACAAGGAAGGCCTGTTCAGAAAAGGGACAGGGATGAGGGAAAGGATGGTAACCACATGTGATGTTTGCATATTAAGTAGGTCCATAACTAATAAGAATAAATTTAAAAAATAAATAAGTAAATAAATAAATTATGGCATGGTGGCACACACCTTTAATCCCAGCACTTGGGAGGCAGTGGTAGGAGGATTGCTGTGAGTTCGAGGCCACCCTGATACTACATAGTGAATTTCAGGTCAGCCTGGGCTAGAGTGAGACCCTACCTCGAAAAAAAAAATTAAATTCTGCAAAAATATGTTTTGAATAGCTGTACATTCATATACTTTAATAACATTGTTCTGTCTCCAAACATGCCATATATATATACACACACACACATTCACAAATAAATGTTAGAAAATATTTTTAAATCTCATAAGATTAGCAACAGAAGAAAGAGGTCCACACTCCATGTTTATTTTTCTCCATGGTGCTGCTTAGTATCATCATGAAGGTTCTATATGAGCTAAATACACAATGAAAAATTGATAACTAGAGATTACAGCAAAAGGAAAATATTAGTAGCTATTGTTACACATAGAAGATCCTACAAATGCCACCAAAAATCTATTAGAACTAAACAGCAAGTTTAACACATTATCAGGAGGAAAGAATAGTTAACAAGTGATTGTATTTGTATTTATTTTCAGTGCAGATTCTCCCATCCAAGCATTAACCAGACCAGATCCTGCTTAGCTTCTGAGGTTGGACTAAATCAGACACTTCAATGTGGTATGGCCAAACACTCCCGTGCATTCTGATTAAAAAGTGTGTGTATATATATATATGCAACAAAGAGAAAATAGTAATGTGAGATAAACTTAACAATGATGAAAACATAACATGAAGCTGTAAAGTATTTTTTTTTAATTCATCTTTTGAGGTACCATCTTGCTCTGTCCATGGATGGCCTGAAATTCACTGTGTAGATTCAAGGTGGCCTCAAACTCACAGAGATCCTCCTTCCTCTGTCTCTGAAGTACTGGGATTGAAGGCATTGGCCACAATGACTGGATACATTTTTAATGACTAGAGAAATAATTTAGTGAAAATAGAAATATTTTTTCAATCAATGTAACCCTATCTTAACCTGGGTTCTTTACATAATCTAACAAGCAGATCTTACAATGGACCTGAGTTCTGTAGGACCAATAATGTCTACAACAACAGGGCATGTATGAAGCACTTAGATATCCTGGTTTCAAAGCTTAGTTCAAAGAGATGGTGAGACATCCTATGACATCCTAGTATTACCACAGGACAGGCATTTAGGTGTTGAATAGGTGTGCACCTTTGCTTGATGTTTGGTTTATTTTTGACACATTTTAAGACTGTCAGATGGGATAAAGTGCAGGGTTTTTAAATAAGGGTGTTAGGACAATGGGATACTCCCATGGAAAATAATGAAATTAGACCTTATCTCACACCAAAACTAACATAAAAATTCAACATGGGTGCATCAAAGAACTAAACATAAGGTCAGAAAATAACTAGTAAGGAACGATTATTAACCTGTGTCTGCTGTTACAAAAAAAAGGAAACTGGCAAAGATAGCTGATTCTCTGTGAAACATATTCAACTCTGTTTGGACTACTTAGGCTTCAGTAATTGGTGTTCACATAAACAAGGGGAATTGAAAAGACTGATTGCTGATTTTGTATCCCCTTACTTTGCAATGTTGATGTGCCTGGGTCATAATGTTCACAATTGAACACATACATCCATAGCTGATATGCCTAATTTTCACTGTCAAATTGATTGGATGAGGAATCAGATATGAGATGGGTCTCTGTGGAGGTCTGTGAAGGAATTCCCAGGAAAGGCTTCTGAGGAGGGCACACCTTCTCCTAGAGTGAGCAGCCCTTCTGGAGGCAGCCAACCTGTAAACAGACTATAAACTTGCTATGTTCACATGCAGCAGGATATAAGAAATCCTCCAGAGGGTGGTACAAGGCTTTAATAAAAGACAAGACAATTTTGAAAGTGGGAGAACCAGGGAGTTCTCTGTCCAAAAGGATCAGAGCACCAAGTCTTCTCCCACCATGCTTTTATTCTTATCCTGACACACATATATCACCTATAGCTTACATATGCATCACAAATAATGAACGTGATATAATACATACTGCCTTGAGAGCACATTCTTGATTTTATAGCATGTGTTTTTAAGGTAGCAGGTTTGTTTTTTAAGGAAGGCATCTGTCTACCATAAGCAGCATGGGGCCTGTGTTTAGGGTTTAACTTATTTAATGTGATATAGGGGTTGATGTATTCCTTTAGTTGATGTTCATACATGTTTATTTGACTTTTGATTTTAAACATTCCTGATTCAGGGTGCTTTTGCATGTCAAGCATGCTTTCAGTACAATCATGAATGATAGTGGTCTCCAACATAAACTATCTGAAGGGAAAGCAAGGCTTTGGCCTGCCCATAGCTGCTACTCTCTGGTGACTGTATCTAACCTCCTGCTACCATCCTTCACTGGCATGAAACTCAGCTTCTTCAGCCTTCCAACGTAGAATGAGGATGAGAAGCTCTGCAGGAATCATCAACATCTTCAGTATCAGATTAACTCTGATGAGACATCCATCCTTGTGTAGTGAGCAGCTACTGGGCTTTCAGCATCTCCAATGTGTCAACAAGATAGCAATTGTTGGCCTACCCAGTCTGCATCCTATAAGTGAATCTAGTAAATCCCTTTGTAATATGCATTCATTTTTATTACTTTTCTTCCTCTAGAGAGCCCTGTTTAAAACAACAGGGTATGGATTTCAGAGGAAAAATTGTATTTACTACAGATTACTGGTGTAGGACTTCATTTTGTCTTGGAGGAAGAAAAGACAAGGTGATTAGACGCTCCAAGTTTGCAGTATGAAAGTATATTTAAATGGTTCAATAATGCCAGGCATAGTGGCACACACCTTTAATCCCAGCATTCAAGAGGCAGAGGTAGGAGGATTGCTGTGAGTTTGAGGCCACTCTGAGAACACAGAGTGAATTCCAGGTCCGCTTGGGCTAGAGTGAGATCCTATCTCAAAACAAACAAACAAACAAACAAACAAAAAACCCAAAACAAATAAAAACAAAAAAGGTTCAATGATGTCCATAACTTAAATAAATAGCATTCAGGTCCTTGAAACTTTTTTATTATTTGTGTATAACCAAAAGTATTTTAGATATTTGAATGGCCATGACATTAAAAATAATTTTATTCTGATAGATGTTAAGAGTTTAGCAATGAAAATCTACATAAAACTATCCTTTGAGAAATTGATTTACTAATTAGAAAGACTTGAAAAGAACAAAGATTTTTTTTTTTTCTTTTTCTGTGTGTGTATGAGTGGTGTGTGTTATGTGCTTATGTTTGTAGGCATGTTTATGTGTGTATATGTTTGCACAGATGTACATCCACATGCATGCATGTGGTTGTCCATCTCAAGGGTCTTTCTTAGACACTCTCCATTTTTCATTTTGGACAGTATCTCTCACTGAACCTAGAACTTGCTGACCAGGCCAAAATAGTTAGCCTCCCAGTGTTAAGGATTCTTTACCTCTGCCAACATGTTTTGCAGTCTCTGGGGATCCTGATAATTTGCACTCAGGACCTCAAGCTTGTGCAGTAAGCACTTTACCCATCGATCCATCTTCCCAATATGACTTTTGATAAAATGTTAGAAGTTTGAAAGTAAAATTATTTTTGACTACAATTGAGAAATAGTGTCAGTGCAATCCAGAAAGCTTAGAAATCTTAAATATCAAACTGATTTTTCATATTGTTCCAGTCTGCACATGAATTCCCTTGCTATTATAGACAGACTCACAAGGCATAGGTGTAAATAATTCATTTTCAGAATAGTAAATGAATATTTGATTGCTGAGGGGTTAAATGCTCCAGTGGAAATATAGGGTAATACAATGACATAAAAGGAGATTAGAAGCACTGATAATTCTGCTCCCTATAGAGAAACTTTGTCATATTGAAAACATTCTACAGATAAAGGATAACACATAGATTTGTTAAGAAGAATGCACTTTACACGAGAGATAAATGCCATTATCAAACCATCTACAAATATATTATTGCATATTTTACTTAAAATTCAGTATTTACTTGAATATTAGGTTGCATTAAATTGTCTTGAATACTATAATTTCTTTGATGCACAGCAATCTGTGGCATATAGGAATATTAAATTTCTCTTCTATTACTTAATAGATGTGTTACACTTCCCCTTTAAACATTTGTTAACACATTTCACTAAAATAGCTTGTTGTGCTATTTATTTTCCTTATACTAGAGTGTGGCTCTCAGAATCAATATGGAACATATTTTGCTATTATTCGAAAGTTTTCTGAAATCATTTTCAAACTTGTAGCACCATTTAATATTTTATTAGCACTGAAAGGTTCTGATAGAAATAAACTATTACTTGAAATATGTATTTTGTTTAAGAAATTAGCCTAAGCTATTTTAAATTTATATAAGTTATATTAAGTTAAATAATTCAATTAATACTATTACAAAATTCTATTTTGAGATATACACTTTACATTTATTTTTATTTTTATTGGTATCATTTTAATACATTTAACTATGTTTATATTATGGAAGAAATCAATCTAGTCATATTTATTATAAATATAATTTGCTATTTAAACATATTTTGTAATTGATCTAGAGTTTTAAATATTTTTAGTGTTCACTTAAACACATCAGTCTGATCACATATTTTTTCTTATAAAATATCATGATTTACATTTTGAGTGTATCATTTTATTTTATTTGTGTTTTAAAATTGTTAATTTTATTTCATTTTTACATTTTTGAGGGGAAATATAGTCTGCTTAGTGTACATAAAATTTGTATTTAACTTTTAAATTTTCAGATATTTTAAAAATAATTTTTAAAAAAATATTTTTTTCTCCTCTGATCAAAAGCTCATTGTGGATGGTAGGCCCAAACTGGAAGTGGTGGTTACAGGTCAGTGTCCACCAAGAAATTGAGGAGAAACATAACTGCTGTACAAGGTTTCCCAAAACAATGACAAACTTCTGTCAGAGTATTTGATGACCCACCAAAGGCCAGTGGTAAGACCCTATTGTTGAAGACTCCATATGCAGCTGATGTGTAAAATGGAATGGCATGGCTGGAAGCCAGGAGTCAGCCCCCAGACAGTCAGCGTGTCTAGTGCCAGAAGGTGCTACATAGGCAACTGGGGGGAACGACCAAGATCTGTCCAAGCAACACATTGTGTAACCTAATTAGCAACAAATAACCTGATGTGATGCCCACACAAGTGCAATAGTGGTACACAGCCATGGTGAGGAACCAATTGCTCTATATTTGGCTAACTGATCCACTCAGTGGTACTAGACCCATAGCTGAAGCTGGGAAACAAGTCAGAACCATACCCAAACACAAGCCCACGCTACAATATCAAGCTACCATCAATCACGGGGTATAAGAGGGCCTACATCTATCATACTGTCTATCAAAAAAGTAAATGTTATCTCAATTTTCCGGGTGCTAACTTACTCTCCCTTGGAGAATCTGCTTTTCTTTTCCAGATAGATGCAAATCCTAAGAAGAAAGCTGCCCCAACATACCTCGAAAGGGGCCCAACTGAAACTAAGGACAACTGGCAAAACAAGCAAGGGTTTTGTTTTCCTGTGAACCGGATACCAACACAAAGGGGAAGGAAACCAACACAGAGAAAAATCAACTCCTACCAAATCAGAGAGCCAGAGCCTCAGAGGCCCCCAACACCTCAGCACTGAAGCAGACCAAAAATGAACCCAACATGGCTAAGGGAAATTTTGCAGAAAAGGGGGCGGAAAGAATGTCAGAGTCACATGTTGGGTCATGATTTGTGGAGACATTTATCATACCAATAACTGGGGGCTAACTCCACAATGCACGACCCATTTTCATCAACAAGGAGGGTCCAATGGGAGGGGGTAGATCACAGATGAGCCTAAACAATGGTACCAAACTGCCTGTATTTACTGAAAAGAAAACTAATAAATTAAATTTAAAAAAAAGAATATTTTTTTCTTTAGTTTGCAATGTTTTCTTTAAAATGTTGTTTTCAGTGCTGGGATTTCAATTCAGGCCTTATTTATGCTAGACTAGTACTCCTCTGCTGACTTGTACCCTAAGAGACTATTTTGTTCCTACATACAAAAATAATGTATACCTGCAGTTTTCAATTAGTAGATGAGAGCCTGGATCTTAAGGAGACTATCTTCAATAAATAATCTGGAGAATATGTTGTGGTGATGAGGTACAGAGAAAGTACAGACATGTACCAGGGACTCTGTATGTGCAAATGTTCTAGTCATTTCCATCCTGGGAAGGAAAAACAACACAGTATTCTGCTTCTGCAGGCTTCTTGTATCACCTAGATCAGCATACATGGTACTTTGTAAGGGGGAGTGTAAACAATGGCACAGTTTATTATGGACAATCATGTCTGAGTATAGTCTTATACAACTAAATATAACTATACAGAAAGCTTAAGCAGCTTTTCATAATATAAAAAATTGCTTTTCCCTTCTAAAATAGAAAGTCTCTATTATTACCAAATTATCATCTTTAAGAAAATAATCATTCTAAATAAATAATTGATTTAGACATCTAAACATTACTGTGCTTCCTTAAAGAGTGTGTGCATAAGAGAAAAGAGCGAGTATATCTCTGTGCTTGCTTGGGAAGTCCTGGAAAAGACCTTGAAGAATGGGGTTAGTTTCAGTTTAGAGAGAAAAAGGAGGGCAGAATAATGGCGATATAGTCAAACTTGAATAAACTAAAACTTTTTTTTTCTGGGATTAATATCCCTTCTCTATTTACCAAAATGAATATAGGGCTATTCCCTGACTGAATATTGCCAGTTTTAAATATATGTTAGGGTTCAACTTGGGAACTATTAAAAGATTTCTCCATTTCATTTTTTGATTCATTTTGTTATAGTGCATCATACTTATAGTAAATGCAAATTTTAAATGTATAGATATAACAATTTCCTACAGTGAGTACAGCATTATATAGCAGGGACATAGAGAACAGTACATGCCCCTTCAGAAAGTTCTATTGTGCAAGCAGAGAGCTTTCCTCCCCACCAAGGGCAATTATTATCAAAGATAGAAGACAATGGGTAAGATTTGTGCTTTCATAAATTGTATGAAAATGAAAACATATACTTTGTAACTTTATTTTTATATCAAAATAATCTGAATCAGGTATGTGATTGTGGAGAGGTATAAGTAAATTTCACTTTTGTACTTTATCTCATTCCTTGACTATACCTTAATTTACACATTAATTCAAAACTTTGACAGTGTGCAGTTTCTGCTTTGTGGTGTTATGAATACCATTGCTATAAGGGATTTAGCATGTTAGGGTAGAAGCTCCTGTGATAATTGATTTGCCCATAGCCAAGGCAAGAACATAAAATCCACATCAAACTAATGGGATACTGGCTACTGGGGTAAGGCTGCCATGAATAAAGCCTTAATCAGAACTTCCTCATTGCTTGATCACCCTCTCCTCCACCAGCAACTACTGCTTGCAGCTACATCCTAGGCCATGTATTAGATGTAGGTTCACATCTGTCAAAATATTCTGGTTCTCATAACCTCTGCTGACCAATCTCCTGTCTTCTTTTCTTCCTTAACCTTCCTCCTCCTCCCTCTTTCTGTTCTTCCTTTTCTCTTTTGGTTCCTTTCTTTTCTTTCCCTTCCTTTCCCCTCCCTGGCTTCCCACCTTCCCCTTCCCTTCCCTTCCCTTCCCTTCCCTTCCCTTCCCTTCCCTTCCCTTCCCTTCCCTTCCCTTCCCTTCCCTTCCCTTCCCTTCCCTTCCCTTCCCTTTCCTTCCTTTCTTCCTTCCTTCCTTCCTTCCTTCCTTCCTTCCTTCCTTCCTTCCTTCCTTCCTTATTTTTCTTTCTCTCTGCTCCCTCCATTCCATTATGTTCCCTTACCCTTCCTTCCTCCTTCCCTCCTTTCTTTCCCCTTCTCTCTCTCTCTATTTCTTTTTCTTTCTTTCAAGCTGAAGATTAATTCAACTTCTGGTGCATGCCAGGCCTCTTTAAAAATAAATTTAAGTAAGATGATTTGAAAAAATTAAGGACAATAATGTGAAAAAAGGTAGTCTCAAGCATACAATAAACAAAGCCAATAGATTACCCATAAAATGGGAGAAAATATTTGCTGAATGTACAAGTGACAGAGGCCTAATCTCTAGAATATACAAAAACTCAAAAACCTAAACAATAAAAAGTGAAACAACCCATTCACAAAATGGGGCAAAGAGGTGGACAGGCAGGTTACAAAGGAAGAAATACAAATGGCAAGCACACACTTAAGAAAATGCTCATCATCCCTAATCATCAGAGAAATGTAAATTAAAACAACTATGAGATTCTACCTTACCCCAATAAGGATATCAAACATCAAAACATCAAATGAAAATAAATGCTGGTGAGGATGTGGAGAAGTAGGAACCCTCACCCACTGTCGGTGGGAATGTAGGATGGTACAACCACTTTGGAAAGCAATATGGAGACTCCTGAAAAAGCTTACTCTAGAGTTACCAATAGATTCAGTTATTCCCTTACTGGGCATGTACCCTAAAACCTTTAAACCTCAGTGCAGAGAGATTTGCTCAACCATGTTTATAGCAGCTCAATTCGTAATAGCTAAGAGCTGGAATTAACCCACATGTCTATCACTAGAAGAATGGAAAACTAAGATGCAATATATCTACACAGTGGAATTCTACACAGCAGTAAGAAAAAATGACATAATGAAATTTGAAGAAAAATGGTTGAACTTACCTAGTCACAGAAAGAAAATTGCCACATAGTCTCACTCATCTGTAGCATCTAACCTGAATGTACCTAAGATGCTGATATACCCAGCAAGCATCTTAAGGACTAGACAATAGGGTGGGTAGGGAGGGAAGGTAGGACAAGGGAGGGGGTAGGGGATACAAATCTATACCCAAATGGCAATGATAGCATAAAAGTCTACATCCTAAAAGGCAGACGAAATGGTTGAACCTTCACCAGGCCCTTTTAGGGAATACCTGAGTCACAAGGCACTGGAGAGGTAATAGCAAAGACTGACCTTAATCTTTTACCACTTCTCTCTCTTTCCCTCTCTCTCTTTCTCTCTCTCTCTTCCCTCTAACTCTTTATATTAGTTATCTTTTTCTTTTTTCCATGACTTCAAGGCCACCCTGAGACTACATAGTGAATTCCAGGTCAGTCTGAGCTAGAGTGAAACCCTACCTGAAAAAACAAAACAAAACAACAACAAAATTTAAGACAAAGCATCAACCTTTAAGTCTGAGGCTGGCACTCAAGATTAATCCCAGGTTTTACTGTCAGATGTACTATTGATTATCATTAGTTGCACACACGATTAGCTTGACTGAAGCATATTCCATACGAAGATCCTAGCCAAAGCTCACTTGAAGCTTTCATTTTAGCTTTCAAGGATAATAAAACCTTACTAACTGTATTTATGGGACTGAATGGGATCATGTCAACATACTGACTTCTCATTTTTTATTATGGTGATAAGTAACAATTTCATTGCCTGGAGTTATATCAATCATGCAAGAAAGTAGAAGCCTTATCAGTTAGAATTAATCATTCACCATGTAAACAAATAGTCTGTTTCTCTTTATAAGTAGAGAGGTTTAATCATTGATATACTTGTAACTTGGGTTACAAATCCTTAAATATGTATTGCTAAATATTTCTAAGTTCCCCACTATGTCATCAAATAAGTGATACAAAGATAAATGTATTTTTGCTATTCTCAGATTTAAGCAATACCTTCAGTCCCCAACATGTACAATGTTCTTCTATTTTCCAAATGGCTTACATGTTTCTTATTTTGATGTTATATATATATATCTTAGGTTTAGTTGATATGAACTTAATATTTCTATGCCTCCAGGGAATGACTTAAGGATATGTGTAGCAGACAGCTTTAGGCTCACTGAGATGAACTTTCAGACCAGGCACCGTTATGGAGGAAGGAATTTATTGAAGCTTAAAGATCCAGGGGAAGTTCCATACTGGCAGAAGAAGCTGACCTGCCTTCACAGGCCTAAGCAGAGAGAGAGAAGCGCAAGCCTAAAAGCCAAAAGCCACAGCACACTTCAGGAACTCCAGCTAGGCACACTTTGCATATCTTTAGTTTGAAATTGGAAAGCCATCACCACAACTTAAGATCCACCCAGTGACATTGCCTCCAGCCAGGTATCCAGTAGATGCAAACTACAAACAACCAACTGAATATATTGGGGGCCATCTATTCTATTCAAACCACCACAATATGATATATAAATAATATATATTTCATATTTTATACACAACTTTATCTATATATCTATTTACATTTTGGCTATCCTGAGATAGGACACAAACTATGAGGAAAACATTTTCCATTTCCTAGAAAAGAGTTGATACACACATGATGGTTTAGATATGCATAAAATTATGAAATACATAGATTGAAAATTATAAAGAATGATAGATTTAACTTTAGATATAAGTCCAATACTAAAAATCTTTACCTTTACATATCTCATTATTTCTTTCTTCTTCTTTTTTTTATGCTTTAAGTGATTTATTTATTTATTTGAGAAAGAAGCAGAATAGCATTCTAGGGCTTATAGCCACTGTTAAGGAACTCCAGATGCATGTGCCACCTTGTACATCTGGCTTATGTGGGTTCTGGTGAATAGAACATAGGTCCTTTGGCTTTTCTGGCAACAATTAATTTTTTTTTGTCTTTTTTTTATTATTAGATATGGATGGACATAGTTTGTATGTAAATGTCACATGTTGGTACCATCGTTTCCCTCATCAGTGCCCTTTTCCAGCAGAGACCTTCCTCACTGGGGATGCAGGTCAATACTATGGAGATTGTGGGCCATGCATTGTGTGGCAGCAGTTATGGAGGAAAAGCAATGTCTCTTTGTGAAATGTCCAACTTGTAGCTCTATGAATCTTTCTGACCCCTCTTTTACAAAATTCTCTGAGCCATTCTGGGAGCATTCTAAGTCTACTTCAATGATGGGTACTTAGGAGCATCTAGATATCTGGTTTGGTATGTTTTAAATGTCCTCAGTGTCTTTCTCCATCACCCTTGTGTGGATATCAGTTTAACTAAGAGAGCAGCATTCTTGTTCATTTCCCCAATTCCTCAGTGCTTTCAGCTGGAGCTGGAGTGGAGTGTGCTGGGTTGTTTATCTCAAGTCCAGTCCCCATCTGAGAAAGAGAAGCAGACCCTCCAACAGAGAGTAAAGTCAGCATCAGTTATGTGGGAAAACCATTATTAATTTAGAGAGATTTAAAAGGGTTTAGACACTTTTATAGTCTCAGGTTAGTGGGAGCTTGACAATAAAAAAACAGATACATTATCTAGATATGATTCTGACATGTTTCCCAGTTCCAGATATGGTTTCCTTTTCACTAAGTGGATCTGTTAGAAATCCAAGAGCAGTTGGTTACCATGGTTGTGTGCCACTATTGAACTTGTTTGAGCTTCATGTGAGGTAATTTGCTTCCTTCTGAGTCACTAAGACTTTGAGTTGTTTGGACAGATGTTGGGCACTTTCCCCTGGTATCTCATGTATTGCCTTCCAGCACTAGATGGGATAATTGTCTGGGGACTGGCTCTCCTCCATATTCCAACCAGGTCTCTCCATGGTCCATGCCACAGCATTTTATTTTGTGTCTTCAGCATTAGGTTCTTACCATTAACCTCTGGTGAGTAATATAGTGCTATGACCATAGTATGCCTTGTTTGTTTGGGGAGAACTAGTAGTTCTCTCTGATCAAAAGCTCATTGTGAATGTGGACTACATCCTGGTACAGGGAATTACAGTCTAGTGCTAAGGGAAAATTAAAAAATAAATAAATAAATAAATAAAAGGAAAAGTCAGAGAAGAAAGGAAAACAAGAGAAATTTAAGGTTAAGTCTTTTCTCACTCTCTCCAGGGCCTTTGATTCAGGTGTTCCCTCTAAGGTCTGCTTGAGGATTCCATCTTTTAGTCTGATTTCCAAGATATAGGATTCTGTTACCAGTTTGATTTGGATTCAGATTTTATGTGCCCTGCCCCAACACAGCCTTTCCCTTCCCAAGCTCCACCCTTTCTACTCTCCAAGTCTCGAAATTCTATTCAGTTATGTCAGTCAAGGGCTTATCTCTGTTAGGAACTGCAGATGAGTGACATCATGTAATGATGGTCTTTCTGTGATTGTGTGAGTTCACTTAAAATGATCTGTTCCAAGTTCAACCATTTTTCTACAAATTTTATTGTGTCATTTTTTTCTTACTGCTGAGTAGTATTCTGTCATATAAATAAACCACATCTTGGTTATCCATTTATCCACTGATGAGCACCTGGGTTGATTCCAGTTTTTATCCATTATGAATTAAGCAACTCTAAACATGGTTGAACAAATATATATGAACAGAGATGTGGAGCTTTTAGGGTAAATGCCCAGTAAAGGAATAACAGGGTCTACTGTCAACTCTATATTCCTCTTTCTCAGGAGATTTCACATTGACTTTAACACTGGTTGTACCAGTTTAAATTCCCACCAACAGCAAATGAGGGCTCCTATTTCTCCACAACCTTGCCAACATTTGTTTTCATTTGATTTTTTAATGTTTTCTATCCTTACTGGAATAAGGTGGAATCTCATAGTTGTTTTAATTTGCATTTCCTTAATGATTAGGGATATTGAACATCTTAAGTATGTGTTAGCCATTTGTAATTCATTCTTCTGAGAACTCCCTATTCAGTTCTCTGCCCTACTTTTGTAGTGACTTGTTTGATCTTTTATTGTTTAGTTTTTTCAGTTCTTTGTAGATTCTAGATATTAGGTTTATGTCAGTGGTATATCTGGCAAGGATTTTTTCTCATCCTATTGGCTCTGCTTATGGTGTGTTTGTCTGTGCAAAAGCTCTTTAGCTTCATGAGATCTCATTGGCTGAGTGCTTGTTTTATTTCTTTGGCTATTGGGGTTTGGTTCAGGAAGTCTTTTCCCAGTCTTATATAGTGAAGAATGCTTCCTACTTTTTCTTCCTGTAGTTGAAGATTTTCAGGCCTTACATTGAAGTGTTTAATCCAGTTGGACTTGGATTTTGTATAAGGCAAAATGAGTTGGTCTAATTTCATTTTTATACATAGGGTTATTCTATTTGGCCAACACCGTTTGTTGAAGATGCTGTCTTTTCTCCAGTCTACATTATTGGCAACTTTGTCAAAGATAAAGCAGCTGTAATTTCTTGCCCTAAAGTCTGGGTCTTCAATTCTGTTTCAATGGTCTATGTTTCAGTTTGTATTCCAGTACCATGCTGTTTTTGTCACTATGGCTTGTAATATCACTTTAGATAGGGATGGTGAAACCACCAGAGGTGTGTCTTTTGCTGAGGATATGTTTGTGGGTATCCAATTCCTTCTGCCATTCCATATGGATTTTGAGATCACTTTTTCAGTCTCAGTGAAGAATGATGCTGATATTTTTATTGGTATTGAATTAAATCTGTATATTGCTTTTGTTAGAATTTCCATTTTCACAATATTAATTCTACCTATCCAGGAACATGGGAGGCCCTTCTATGCTCTTAAGTCCTCCTCTATTTCTCTTTTGAGTGATTTTATGTTTTAATGATATAGTTCTTTCTATCATTTGCTATTGATATTCCAAGGTATTTAATTTTTTTGGTTGCTATTGAAAATGGGACAGTCTCACTGATTACTTTCTGTGCATATTTGTCCTTTGCATATAGAAAAGCTACTGCTTTTTTGCATTGATTTGTATCCTGTCACTTTGCTGAATGAATTCATCACCTTTAGAAATTTTGGGATGGAGACTTTCAGGTCATTTACATATTGGATCATGTCATCTGCAAATAGGGCTAACTTAATTTCTTCCTTTCCAATTTGAATCTCTTTTATTTATTTCTCTTGTCTTGTTGCTTGGGCTAGTACTTCTAATACTATGTTGAAGAGCATTGGTGAGAGTAGGTACCACTGTCTTGTTCCAGATCTCAATGGAAACTCCTTGAGTTTTTCCCCATTTAGAATTATTTGTGCTTTAGGAGCTTTACATATAGCTTTTATTGTGTTGAGATATAAACCCTCCAAGTTTATTCTTTCCAGTGATTTAATCATGAAATGGTGCTGTATAGGCCATCTCTGCATCAATGGAGTTGATCATGTAGTTTTTGTAGTTCAGTTTATTTATGTGGTATATTATGTTGATCGATTTCCATATGTTAAACCATCCCTGTGTTGAAGCCTGTTTTATCAACTGGGATATTGCTTTTGACGTGATACTAATTCAGTTTGCAAGGATTTTATTCAGGATCTTTGCATCTAGCATCTAATTTCCTTAGGGATATAGGCCTATAATTTTATTTTTTGTTGCATCTCTGTCTGGTTTGGGCATTAGGGTGATGCTAGCCTCATAAAAGGAGTGAGGGATGATTCATTTGTCCCTGATTATAAGGAATAGTTTGAGAAATATTGGTTTTGTTTCTTCTTTGAAAGTTTGAGAGAATACAACTGAGAAGCCATCCGGTCCTGGACTTTTCCTTTTGGGGAGGTTTTTTATTACCTTTCAATCTCCATGGATGTCATATATTTGCTTTATTAATCTGCTCTGAATTTAGTTTTGGTAGGTAATATGTATCTAAGAATTCATTCATTACTTTCAGATTATTTAATTTTATAGAGTAGAGGTTTTAGAAGTATGCTCTGATGATTTTTCCAACTTCATTGATGTCTGTAGTTATCTTTACTTTTTCATTTCTGATTTTGTTAATTTGAAGATTTTCTTTTTTGCTTTTTATTTATTTATTTTTGCTTGATAACTTTGACCAGGGTTTTGTCAGTCTTGTTTATTTTTTCAAAGAACCATCTCCTTGTTTCATTGATCTTTAAAATTGCTTTCCTAGTTTCCAATTTATTAATTTCTGCTCTAATCTTGACTATTTCTTTCTGTCTGGAGTTCTTTTGGTTGGATACTTCTTGTTTTTCCAGTCCCTTTATTTGGACAGTCAGGTTATTGATTTGTGATCTCTCTGTCTTTGTAATGAAGGTATTTAGAGCTTTGAATTTTCCCCTTATGACTGCCTTCAGTGAACCCCATAGGTTTTGGTAGGTTGTGTTTTCATTATCATTCAAAGCTATGAATTTTACAATTTCTTTTTTGATTTATTCCATGATCCATTCATTGTTTCAAAGTATGTTGTTTAGTCTCCAGTAGGTGGTGGAGTTCTTGATGTATCTCTTATTAATTTCTAGTTTTAAAGCATTATGATATGACATGGTATGTTACTTCAATTTTCCTGACTTTATGAGGGCATGCTTTATGGCCTAACATACGGTCAATTTTGGAGAAGGTTCCATGGAGTGCTCAGGAGAATGTGTATTCATAAGACTTGGAGTGTAATGTTCTATAGATATCTGTTAGGAGTAGTTCATCCATGATGTTGTGGAGATCTATTATTTCCCTGCTGATTTTCTGCCTGGATGGTCTGTCTGTTGGTAGTGGAGTATTGAAGTCTTGAACTAAGATGGTGTTGGTGTTTATTTTTGTTTTATTGCAGAGTAGATTTGTTTTATAAACTGTGGTGCCCCTTTGATTGGGACATATATATTTATGATTGCAATGTGCTTATATTGGATCATTCCCTTGATGAGAAAGAAGTATCTTCCTTTGTCCTTTTTGATTACTTTTGGTTTATAGTTATTTATCAGATATTAGTATAGCAACATCCACTTTTTAAATTTACATTTGTGGGGACTTCCGGTTAAGATGGCGGTGTAGGTACCACGGCAAAGCAGCGTAGGGGGGAAAAAGACCAAAAAAACTCAGCAAAATACACACTTTTACTAAAAAGTGAGGTGTATAGGAAATTGAAGTGGCAGCGGAGAAGTAGAAGAGTTCCAGAGCATCCAGAGCCCGCACAGGCCGGCAAAAGCGGCTTCGGCAACTCAGCCAACCGCCGCAGCTGCGGTGCACCAAAAAGCCGCCCGGCTCAGCTCCAGCCGCAGGAAAAGCCAGGTGCGGGAGCTTCCCCTCACACCACGCCCTCCGCAACTCGGGAAATGTGAAGGGAGAGCAGCAGTGAGCAGCGGAGGAGCAGAATGCTAGGTAGAAGAACACATGGAGCAGCGAGAGAACCAGAGCAGCTGTGGCTCCCTCCCCTCCCCCACTGCCTGAGCCCAGCTCCGGTGAACAGAGCAGCGGCCCAGGACCGGCCACGCCAACTTGAGCTGACAGCGGGACCCAAGCAGGAGCAGAGTTCGGCAGCAACATCAGCACCTCCAGCACTGGTAACAACGGCCCCAGCAGCAGCAGACCCAGGAGTGGCAGCAGCGGCAGACTCGGCAGCAGCAGCTTCAGGGGGAGCAGCAGCAGTGGACACAGCAGAAGCAGCTTAAGCAGCAGTGGTGGCTCCAGCAGTGGCAGCTACAGCACTAGCAGAGGCAGCAGCAGCGGTGGGTCCAACAGCAACACCTTCAACAGCAGTGGCAATTGTCCCAGCAGGGGCAGCTTGAGCAGCAGCACTTCCAGCAGCAGGGGTGCTGATCTGCAGGGCCACACTTGCCAGGCTCGGTTTGCCCCACAGGAAAAGCAAGTGCCCAGGTCCAGAAATCAGAACAGCAGCCTGACAGCCCAGGCAGCAACTTGACTGAGACCAAAATCATCCAAGGTAACTGGGATTGCACCAGGGAAGGGTCTCACTTGGTCACAAGCTGACTTGGATCCCTCAACAGACCAGAAATCTTAACCTCTTTGTTGATAGAGGATCTGGTCGTTTTAATAACTACTCTTGCATACATACTTGGGGCTGTTTTTGATTGAATGTGTACAGTGTTTAGTTAAATTTTAGAATCTACCTGTATTTTATTCCACTCAGCCTGCTTGAATACTCCTATAGCAGGGAAACTCAACCCCTAAGAACATCTTTGTAGATACTCTGAGAGTCTTAAGAGCCAAACCTATCACCTTTAGGTCCTACCCTGAAAATATATTACAACAAATCAATTGATACAGCTAAGAATACACAGCTAGCTAGAAAATCCAAGCATTAACTTAATCCAAGATGCAAAAATATATACATTATAACACAAGAAACACTAAAAAGCAAGACGATATAAATACACCTAAAAGAATTAATGCATCAGAAATGTCCTCCAGTGAGAAAGAGTTAGAGGAAATGCCTGAGAAAGAGTTCAAAAGAATTATTATAAATATGTTCAAAGAGGTCAAAGAACACATCAAAACAATCAAAGAAGAAATCAAAGAGGAAATCAAAGGAATCAAAGAAGATGCAGGACACCAATTTCATGAAATAAAGAAGGCAATACAAGACATAAATAAGGAAATAGAAATAATAAAGAAAAACCAGTTAGAATTATTAGCAATGAAGAACACAGTTAATGAAATAAAAAACTCTGTAGAAAATCTCACCAGTAGGATGGATGAGGGAGAGGACAGAATATCTAAGCTAGAAGACCAGGTGGTGGTAGACCTAAAGCAGTCCAACAAAGAGAAAGACAAACTTATAGAAAAGTATGAGTGGGAATTTCAAGATATTTGGGACACTATGAAAAGATCCAATATAAGAATTCAGGGCATAGTAGAAGGAGAAGAACTCCACTCCAGAGGCATAGTAGGCGTCTTCAACAAAATCATAGAAGAAAACTTCCCCCAAATTGGGAAAGAGGTGCCAATGCAGATACAGGAAGCCTTTAGAACCCCAGCCAGACAAAACCCAGAAAGAACATCTCCTCACCATATTATAATCAAACTTCCAAACACACACACCAAAGAAAAAATATTGAAAGCAGTTAGAGAGAAAAATCAAGTTACCTACAAAAGCAAGCCCATCAGGATTACAGCAGATTATTCAATACAAACTTTTAAAGCCAGAAGGGCTTGGAGTGATATATTCCAAGTTCTGAAAGATAACAACTGTCAACCAAGGTTACTTTATCCTGCAAAGTTATCCATTCTAATAGATGGAGAAATAAAGACATTCCATGACAAAAGCAGGTTAAGGGAGTATTTGAAGACAAAACCAGCTCTACAGAAAATACTTGATAGAATCCTCCATGCTGAACAAAAGGAAAAGCACACATATAAGGAACCTAGAAAAAACAAGCAATACTCAAATACTAGTTAACAGAAGAGAGCACAGGTAGAACCAGAAACACACACACACACACACACACACACACACACACACACACACACACACACAAATGGCAAACATAAATCCATACCTTTCAATAATATCTCTTAATATCAACGGCCTCAATGCCCCAACGAAAAGACATAGATTTGCAGACTGGGTTAAGAAGCAGGATCCTACAATTTATTGTCTCCAAGAAACTCACCTTTCTACAAAGGATAGACATTATCTTAGGGTGAAAGGTTGGAAGACGGTGTTTCAAGCAAATGGGCCTAGAAAACAAGCAGGGGTTGCTATCCTAATATCAGACAGGGTAGACTTTAGTCCGACGTTAGTCAAGAAAGATAAGGAAGGTCACTTTATATTGATTAAGGGCACACTCCAACAGGAGGACATTACAATCCTAAACATATATGCACCTAACATGGGGGCTCCCAAATTCGTCAAACAAACACTATTAGAAGTAAGGTCACAGATAACACCAAACCCAGTGGTGGTGGGTGACTTTAACACCCCATTCTCATCAATTGACAGGTCATCCTGTGAAAGAATAAACAGAGAGGCATCTGGACTAAATGAGGTCATAGAAAGAATGGGCTTAACAGATATATACAGGACATTTCATCCAAAGGCTGAAGAATATACATTCTTTTCAGCAGCACATGGAACATTCTCTAAAATAGACCATATATTAGGACACAAAGCAAATCTTAACAAATTCAGGAAAATTGAAATAATTCCTTGCATTCTATCTGACCACAATGGAATTAAACTACAAATCAGTAGCAAGAAAGGCTATAGAGCATACACAAATCATGGAAACTAAACAATACACTACTAAATGATGAATGGGTCAATGAAGAAATCAAAGAGGAAATCAAAAAATTTAGAGTCAAATGATAATGAGAACACAACATACCAAAATCTCTGGGACACAATGAAGGCAGTTCTAAGAGGTAAATTTATAGCCTTCAGTGCCTATATTAAGAAATTAGAAAGGTCGCAAGTAAATGACCTAATGCTTCTCCTTAAAGCCTTGGAAAAAGAAGAACAAGGCAAACCTAAAATCAGTAGACGGGAAGAAATAATAAAGATTACTGCAGAAATTAATTAAATAGAAATAAAAATAACAATCAAAAAAATTAATGAAACAAAGAGTTGGTTCTTTGAAAGGATAAACAAGATTGATAAACCCTTAGCAAATCTGACCAAAAGAAAGAGAGAAGAGACGCAAATTAATAAAATCAGAGATGAACAAAGTAACATCACAACAGATTCCAGAGAAATTCAAAAACTCATAGGGACATACTATAAAAGCATATACTCCACAAAGTATGAAAATCTGAAAGAAATGGATGATTTCCTTGATCTATATGACCTACCTAAATTAAATCAAAATGAGATTAATCACTTAAATAGACCTATAATAAACATGGAGATCCGAACAGTTATCAATAATCTCCTAACTAAAAAAAGCCCAGGCCCGCTGGGCCTGGACAATGAATATTTGTTAGGGATAGGTGACAAGGAAGTGGTGAAAGGGCTCAAAGGAAAGCAAGGTAGGAGGCAGTGGTCAACACAGGTCAAGCTGCGGGCACCCACACCCTCATGCCTGGCGGATGTCAAGAAACAAGCTCATGAGATAAGGAACTGGACTGAGGAACCTGGGCCTTTTCTGTCTGCTGGTGAGGAAGCTTGTCCGTACTGTTGGGCTCTATGGCAGACGCCCCTCTCACCTGCCTTTGCCTTCTGCTGGTCCTGTAATCCCAGGCCCAAGACCCCATCCCTATCTGCTCAGCCCCCAAGACCTTTCCTTCCAGCATCCTACCCATCTTTGCAGTGTTCCTAAGCAAGGCCCAAGACAGCAAACTGCAATTTTATTTCTGTATCAAAAGTTGATTTCTTCTTTATTATGTTCACAGAACTCTCTTCACTCCCAAGTTCTTGTCTCTGTCTTCTGTTGGTTTGAAATGTTAGGTTACAGCCCTGGTGTGTAAATAATGTATATAGGGTGAGAAGAAAAAAAGTTGAATTAAGCTGTTTAAAATATGGAAGCGTAATAACTTTTAGGTATTCAAATGTGTTTTCTGTGCCATTTTCTGTAAAGACTCAAGTAAAAATAAAATTGAAGCCCTCTAAAAAAAAAAAAAAAAAAAAAAAAAGCCCAGGCCCGGATGGATTCACTGCTGAATTTTACCAGACTTTTAAGGAAGAGCTAACACCATTGCTTCTTAAGCTTTTCCAGGAAATAGAAAAAGAAGGAATTCTACCAAACTCCTTCTATGAGGCCAGCATCACCCTGATACCAAAACCAGGCAAAGATAGAACAAAAAAAGAAAATTACAGACCAATCTCCCTCATGAACATAGATGCATAAATTCTCAACAAAATATTGGCAAACAGAATACAAGAGTATATCAAAAAGATCATTCACACTGACCAAGTAGGCTTTATCCCAGAGATGCAGGGATGGTTCAACATACGCAAATCTATAAATGTAATACATTACATAAATGGGTTGAAGGACAAAAATCACATGATCATCTCATTAGACGCAGAGAAAGCATTTGACAAAATCCAACATCCCTTCATGATAAAATTCCTACAGAGACTGAGAATAGAAGGAACATATCTCAATATAATAAAGGCTATTTATGACAAGCCTACAGCCAACACATTACTAAATGGGGAAAACCTGGAAGCTTTTCCACTAAAATCAGGAACAAGACAAGGGTGTCCACTGTCCCCACTTTTATTTAATATAGTTTTGGAAGTCTTAGCCATAGCAATAAGGCAAGAGACACACATAAAAGGCATACTAATTGGAAAGGAAGAAATCAAGTTATCATTATTTGCAGATGACATGATTCTATACATAAAGGATGCTAAAGACTCTATTAGCAAGCTGTTAGAGCTGATCAAAACATACAGCAATGTAGCAGGATACAAAATAAACACACAGAAATCAGTAGCCTTCATATATGCTAACAACAAACACACAGAGGATGAAATCAGAGAATCACTCCCATTCACAATTGCATCAAAAAAAAATAAAGTACCTTGGAATAAACCTAACCAAGGAAGTAAAGAATCTCTACAATGAGAACTTTAGAACACTCAAGCGAGAAATTGCAGAAGACACTAGAAAGTGGAGAAACAAACCTTGTTCCTGGATTGGAAGAATCAATATTGCGAAAATGGCAATCTTACCTAAAGCAATCTACACATTTAATGCAATCCCTATCAAAATTCCAAAGGCTTTCTTCATGCAAATAGAAAAAACAATCCAAAAATTCATTTGGAATCACAAAAAACCTCGAATATCTAAAATAATACTAAGCAACAAAAAAGAGGCTGGTGGTATCACCATACTTGATTTTAACCTATACTACAGAGCCATAGTAACCAAAACAGCATGGTACTGGCACAAAAACAGACATGTAGATCAGTGGAACAGAATAGAGGACCCAGATGTAAGCCCAAGTAGCTACAGCCACCTGATATTCAATAAAAATGCCAAAAATACTCATTGGAGAAGAGACAGCCTCTTCAGCAAATGGTGTTTTGAAAACTGGATATATATCTGCAGAAAGATGAAAATAGATTCTTCTCTCTCGCCGTGCACAAGAATTAAGTCCAAATGGATTAAAGACCTTAACATCATACCAGAAACTCTGAAACTTCTAGAGGAAAAAACAGGGGAAACCCTTCAACATATTGGTCTTGGCAAAGACTTTCTGAATACAACCCCAATTGCTCAGGCAATAAAACCACAGATTAACCACTGGGACCTAATGAAATTACAAAGATTTTGCACCGCAAAAGACACAGTGTAAAAAGCAAAGAGGCAACCTACAGAATGGGAAAAAATCTTCGCCAGCTACATATCTGATAGAGGATTAATATCTTCTGGTTTGAGATGTTTCTCTTTTCAGATGGCAATGACCACTGGGATGGTCCAAACGGCAACATCATGCTGAGAAGAATGGACAGAGGAGTGTCCAGCACTGAAACATTTCATACCCTCCAAGGCTCAGGGTCAATTGTGGAAGAGGTGGTGGAAAGAGGGTAAGAGCCAAAGAAAGGGTACCACTCCTTACATACAATTGTCTGGACAGAACTTGGCCTTGATATCCAAGACCTTGCAGTGCCTAGAAATAAATACACAAGATCTTCGTAATAGGAGAAAAAGAGTATGACATCAAATTAAAAGAGAGACTAATGGAAAGAGGGAGTGGATATGATGTAGAACAGAGTTATGAAGGAGAAAGTGGGGGAGGGGAAGGAAATACCATGGTTTGTTGTCTGTAAGTGTAGAAACTGTCAATTGTATATAAATTATACATACACACACACACACACATATATATACATATATACATATATATGTATATATATGTGTGTATATATGTATATATGTATGTATATATATATGTGTATATATATGTATGTATATATCTATGTATGTATATATATGTATATATATGTATATATATATATGCACACACATATATACATATATATGTGTGTGTGTATGTGTGTGTGTGTATATATATATATATATATATACAAAAGTGTATATAGTACAAGACATGACGACTTTGGGGTAAGGGATTCTAAATTTCCTTTTCCCAATTTGTACTTCTTCTGGAATTCATTAGCAGTAACAGGAAGTCTTGGTGTGCCCATTCTTTCTCTCTCTCTGTCTTTAACTTCTGTATGGAATAAATAAATATGTTTTTTTTTAAGTTTACAAAGAAAAACGTGTAAAGAACTATTGCCAACTTTGTCAAAAGCAGCTGGGTCAACTCACAAGAGAAGATGTGAGGAGGGTCATCACACCCCACCTGAGATTTAGGTGACTCTTGTGCCAGCTGAATATACAATAATGCATATTCCACCAACCAGGCTGAGGAAGGAACATTCAAGGAGGTTGTCATTCAGGGTGGGATGAGACTTTTCTGTAGTGTGGCTGCTGTGTGTTCTTAATGCTATACAAGTAAGCCCTCATCCTGAGGTTGAAGGAGTAATTTTGACACTGGAATTTCCATCAAAGTGGCTGTTTTGGGGGGTCCTATATTGCTATAACTAACCCCTCTTTATTCTCTGTAACTGAACCGCAATAAATGCATTGAACTGGTATTGGTGTAATAATACTTTGGTCTGCTATCTTTGTGCTATTTGGGGTGAAGATGTGTGTCTGCATCTCCCCAGGGGCAAAGTTTCCTATGACACTTGGCACCCAAATGTGGGGTATGGCAGAAGCAAAGATGAGTTTGGGAGGAGCAGTGTCATGGCTGTGGTCAGCAAGGCATGCAACTGAGGCTGGGGAGGGAGTTTCTATGGGTTCATCCCAATGTGGCTGTCTTTCTCTATATGGTATGCGATGATGTGCCTCCTTGTGCAGGTGGAGGTGGAAGCTCTTTCAGTGGATGGTAAGATAGGTAACTCAGGCTGAGCCATAAAGAAGAATAGTATCTGGGGCTGGAGAGATGGCTTAGCGGTTAAGCGCTTGCCTGTGAAGCCTAAGGACCCCGGTTCGAGGCTCGCTTTCCCAGGTCCCACGTTAGCCAGATGCACAAGGGGGTGCACGCGTCTGGAGTTCGTTTGCAGAGGCTGGAAGCCCTGGCGCGCCCATTCTCTCTCTCTCCCTCTATCTGTCTTTCCCTCTGTTTGTCACTCTCCAATAAAAAATTTAAAAAAAAAAAAAAAAAAAGAAGAATAGTATCTGAAGGAAGTATCCCAGGGTGGCCATCGTCCTCTATATAGTATGGAGTTGCATGTATGTTTGATGAATGGGGTCTGGCACAGGAATATGGAAATGCCCTGAAAACAGTTGAATGATTAGAGAATGTGTTGAAGTCTTTGAGTGTGACACATAAGAGACTAGAGTTCTAGCAAGCAACGTCAGAGGTAGCCTGGCCATTGTTAAGTATTGTAAGGCATACAGCTAAAGCAGAGAGAACTTTTTAGACTAAAACAGGAGTTATAACCACAAAAGACTTGGTCAATAGACTTGGATTTGACAGGTAAGTTGGAGAGCCATGCACATTTTTGTCCTGCAGGAAGATATGCATGGTTGGAAATTGCTCACCTAGTCAGACTATCACAGCAACCAGGTGTGGCTGAGGTAGAGACAATAGCTAAGACTGCAGCCTCTGTGCTGCCTCCTGGAACCAGTCAAACCCAGAGGGGTGTGTGTGGGAAGAGTAAGCAGAGAAGGAAGGTACCACAGCAGGCTGGAGACAAGCCCTCACTCTGTTTTGGAGTTGAGCAGGTCAAAACATCTTCAATAGGTCCCTATGAGAACTTCAGGGACAGGGAAGGAAGCCCCATGGAAACACTCTGGGGTGAGAGAGCAGGAAAGCTTACAGAGAGTGCCTCCCACCCTTGGTGCTGTTCTCAATATTGTGCTTTCAAAGAAACAGGTGATACAGGCAATGGAATCTCCTCATGCTGTGGTGGACCTTGCTAATGTTCTCCTTTAGTATTTATTCCCTTAGCTACTGACTCCTGAGACCAGCTGGTGTCTGCTTGAAAGTGGATGGTTGTGGGCTTTTGATTACCCTACCCACCCTCTGTAAAAGAGCTGTAAGTGTCATAATAGCTAACCTCTGAGTATCTTACATGTTTGATAAAGTATCAGGGAGAACAGCAATTAAAGTGTTTGAAAAAGGACACTGCTGTAAGTCATGAGGTTGTTAAATAAAGATCACAGTGTTAGGGAAAGGCTTCTACCCTAAGAGTCATTGACCAGGGAGGTCTATAAGTCTCTAAGAAAAAGAAAAAAAAGTTATTGATATGAGTTGTTGATTGTATTCTCGAACAATATGGTAAAAACCCTATCACTGAAGACATGGTGTGATTTTATTATAGCATGTGGAGAAATCAGGCAGGGACTGATCTGGGAGCCCCCTCCCTGCTGGCTGGCTGTCATAGTGCTGAAAGGTGCTATGTAAGCTGCTGGGGAAGAATAGTCTTTGGCAGTTTTGTTCAGCTTTAAACCCTGTATGCTATAATGCCAACATGCCAGGCAAGATATGCCTGTCTGTGTGATAACAGCTACTTGATTGGATTGAAGGCCTGCTCCACAGGAGGAAATTTATGTCTGATACTGTCAAAAACCTATGGGTGGGAAGGTTATAGGCCCCAATGGGGAAATCACTGTTACTATGTTGTTGGGTGGATATGATGGCCCTGTCATGTTGCCTACTAAACATTTGTGCTTGTGTCCATAGTATAACACCATTATTTCTACTGCTGTCAGCTTTTGTTGGAGGAAATCTTCTTCTCAACAGCTAGTGGTGATAGAATGATGCAGCTCATCAAGATGCTAAGATTAGTGACTGTTTCTGTGGCATAATGCTCCAGTGCTTAGCACTTCAATACTTAATCTTAGATGGGCATCTTTCTTGCCTCTCTTAGGTCAGAAAAGTCATGAAGAGCGACAGAAAGAATGTAAATTGTTGGAGGAGGGGCTGGAGTGCTGTATGGCAAATTTCCTCCACATTGAAAAATATAAACAATTATTGACAGCTTTATCAAAAGCAGTTGGGTCAACTCACAAGAGAAGTTGTGGGGACAGTCATGGGACCCCTAAGATTCAGATGCCCCCTGCACCAACTCTATACAATAATGCAAAAGGACTTGTGACTTTGGCGGGGAAATGGAGTATATTGAGAGTAAAACATCTGGGAACAATGAATTCCACCTAAGCAGTTACTTTGGAGTCTTTAAACTCTGTAAGTAATCCCTCATTCCCAGGCCGAGGAAGGAGCATCCACAGGGATAATCCTGATATAGTTAGCCCCACTGAAGTGCTGCTGTCTGGTCTCCTATTCCTGGATAGGGACAAGGAGCTTCTAGAATTGGCCACAGGAAAATTGTCATTCAGGGTGGATTAAGTCTTCTCCATGGTGTGGCTGCTTTGGGATCCTGAAGCTCTGTAAATAAGCCCTCATTCTGAGCCTGAGGAAGGAGCAGATAAGGAGTAATTTTGATACGGGAATATTCATCAAGGTAGATGTTTTGGGGGACCTGTGATCCTACAGGTAACCCCTCTTTATGCTCTGTAATTGATCTCCCCCCAGTAAACTCATTCGTTTACTGAACTGATATTGGTATAATTGTACTTTGCTCTGCTTCCTTACCCTATTTGAGGTGAAGATATGTGTCTGTGTCTACCCAGTGAGCTATGTTAGAATGTCTGAACCAGTGAGCTATGTTAGAATGTCTCTTATTGTATTTTAACAAAGTTTAATATATTATTAGCTCCATCCTTCAATAAGTGGGTGAATAAAGGGCTGGGGATATGGCTCAATGGATACAGTATTCACTGATCAAACTGAGGACCTGGCTTGGAATCCCTAGCTGATTTGTTGTTGTGTGACTGTAAGTCCAGTGTTGGGAAGCTGGAGGCAGAAGCAGTCCTGGAGTTATTAGATAGCCTAGCTACAGCAGTGAGTTACACGTTCAGTGAAAGATCCTGTCTGACAATTAGGAACAGAGATTCTATAAGACAATGTCTTGTCTCCAAATGCATGTATGAGCACTTAGACATACGCATGTGCTTACAAAAATATACCTACACATGCACCACACACACACAAACACACACACACAAAGAGGTGAATAAAAGCTCTATCCGTAGGGATGGAAATATGATTCAGCCTGTAAAGCCTAATGATCTGGGTTCAATTCTCCAATACCTAGATAAAAAGCCAGATGCACAAACTGGCACATGCATCTGGAATTCATTTGCAGAGGTTGAAAGCTTTAGCACTTCCATTCTGACTCTTTCTTTCTCCTTGCAAATAAATAAATAAAATATGAGAAATTTTCTGCCATTATATATCTGTATAAAAATCTTGTTTTTACTGTCTTGAAAACAATGAACACTTCTCAATTTTGTATTACTTTTTCCTTCATTGACATTATAAATTGCTTTGTTTGGTTTGTTGAAGGAAGCAGGCCAAGCTCTGCAATAGCCCTCACATCTGATGTGGCAGTAGCTGCAAATGGGCCAGCATAGCAAGTGTGACACTACAGGAGCTGACCAAAGGAAAGTCATCTCTCTTTCTCTGGAGGAGGCACTTCCCCAGCAAGGAATCTGAGCCTGTAATTGAAAGACAACAGCCTCATGTGTGCTATGAACTTTGCTTTCTTTTCCCTAAGCATTGTTTCCTATACTTATCTGTAAGACTTATCTACCTATTATATGCATTTTTGTAAATGTTTGTATAATTTGTAAGATTTATTTCATTTGTGTCTTGCCAACAAATGTTTGCTATTTCCAGTTTATTAAACATTATTGCTTTTGTAACTATAAATGCCAATGTATATTTTTACAGTATGCTAGTATAAGTTTGTCCATTTTTCACTGAATTTTATTCATTTTAATTTATTTTTGGGACACCTATGTTGTATAGATAAATGTAAATAAAAGCATGGCTTATTAGCCTCATTTTTTTGTTAACAATTCCACTCTGTGACTTGAGGGGAATGCTATGGATAAATTCAGGTACTCAACTCTAAAGTAGACCTGCATATTGTCTTTCCCTTTGAAGTTAATCTTACTCCCTGTAACAATAAAGAATAAATAAAATCTTTTGACTATACTGGTATAAATGCAAGTACTAAGTAATTTCATAGATGTTATATTTTATTTTCATATTTTTATACATATTTAAGATATGTGGCACAATTTAGTTTATCAAAGTAATATGTCATTCCTGGGTTTCAGCACTGAAATAAGAAAAAGTAATCTGAAGAAAGCAATTGTTATTCCTTCACATGTTGTGATTTGGACTGGAGATGTTCTAAGGTACACTTGTCAAGGATTTTTCACATCCTATGTTACTATGAGTATTTTTACATTTTATACTGTATTTGATTTACATAAAGAATTATGTTTCCTCTGAAGTTTTCTTCATCTATCCCTATTCCAAAATAAATGCATAGGATATTATAGCTCATATATTTTTTTTCTGGAATTAATTGTCATTTAGAACTTAGTAAAACATCTCTCATAAATAAGACTTGAAATCATTGCAAGTTTCTCAGAGTGAAGCAATCAAATTCTATAGTATTTAATAAGTAGTATGATATGTTTTATACAATAAATAGTACAATGCTATATGAATATTTGTATTATTAATTATGCATTTGTATATAATAACCTGGAAATAATTTCATAAATGTGTTGCTTTTGTTGTTTTTTAACCCCTTTCAAGTTTTCCTTTCTCCTAGGAGATAATATATAACACAATTATTCAAAATGTGGTTAAAGTACACTCCTAGAAGTTTTTTGGTTTTTTGAGGTAGGGTTTCACTCTAGTCCAGGCTGTCCTGGAACTCATTATGTAATCTCAGAGTGGCCTCGAATTTACAGAGTTCCTCCTACCTTTGCCTCCCAAGTGCTGGGATTAAAGGCATGCACCACCATGCCTGGCAACTCCTAGCAGTTTTTATCTAGTGTTCTTTAATGAAAACTATGATCATTTTGAAATCATAAAATACATTTGTCTATGATAGATAATGGGGTGCAATGTAGAAATATCCTTTCTGATATGGAGAATAGAACTTGTTTAATTTAGTGCTTTGATACAAGGTTTTACTATGTATCTATGTATGTATGTTATAAAGCTAATAAGTTACTGTTAGGAAATGAGTTCCATTCTAAATTGTGTATATGATGACATTTGAGATTGCCAGTCCCTTAGGGTATGTTTTATTAAGAACACATTTTGTAGCCACTGACAAGTTGCATATGCTCTGGTGAGTCTTCCTCCATCAAAGCTCATGCAGAAAACTCTGCATAAAATCAGTTGGTCTTGCCAGGCGTGGTGGCACACGCCTTTGATCCCAGCACTCTAGAGGCAGAGGTAGGTGGATCATCATGAGTTAGAGGCCACCCTGAGACTCCTTAGTGAATTCCAGGTCAGCCTGGGCTACATTGAGACCCTACCTCAAAAAAACAAACAAACAAATAAAAACAGTTGCTCTCTTTCTCTCTCTCTCTCTCTCTCTCTCTCTCTCTCTCTCTCTCTCTCTCTTTCTGTCACACACACACGCGTGCGTGAGCGCGCGAGAGAGTATTAATACCTGAGGAAAGAATAATGCGTATGCTCAGGAGTTCAAGACCACCCTGAACAAAATGAGATATCAACTGATTAAACAAAGTACTCATAGGTATTCATGATATTCAGGGCTTTGCGGGTGAGGATATGGAACTTTAGTTAAAGGTGCTTGCTTGCAAAGGCTGACTACCAGGTTTCAATTCCCCAATACCCATGTAAACCAAATGTACAAAGTGACAACTGCACATGGAGTTCTTTTAGAATGGTAGGAGGTCCTGGCATCCTGGCAGGCTCATGCTTTCTCCCTCTCCCTCTCATTCTCTCTCTCTCTTTTTCTCAAAAAATAGATATCATCAGTTTATAAAAGGGAACAATTGGAAAGAAGGAGTCCAGGGAAAAGAAGGTAGGAAGAGGGCATAAGAGAAGGTAGTATAAGTTAACTATAATAAATATACTATATATACATGTATAATAATTGTAAAAATTAAAAAAACAATAAAATTTAAAGTCTAAAGACCACTTTTGATGGTGTATAGATTATCTATAGGTGAGTAAGGGAAATGAGGTGTGCTTACTTTCTTATTATTTTCAGAATGTCTCTTCAAGATTGAGTAGGTATCTCATATTTGTTAGATATATGACAGTAAAAAGGAAATAAAATTAACAAGATATTTATACTGAGCTTTGAGCAACAGATATTTCCCCCTCCCCTTATTTTTCTTGGAAAAGACTAGATACATGTACACTTTGAAAAAAATATTCTCCAGTAGTTTCTGGTATATCACCCTTGAGATGTTGAAATGACATTAAGGGTGTTTAAATTAGCTCAGAGCTCAGGAAACTAATTTAAACAAAATATGTTAACTCAGAGGTTATTTGCATAAAGACACTCCATAAATCCATGGACATGTGTTAAATTGCAGAAAGTTACCATGATTTTTGTAAATCATAGGTGTTAGGTCTGAACAAAATGGAGTAACAGCAGGAGGGTGAGAGAGATAAGGAAGAGGGTCATCCACATTCTTCAAGGAACCACCCAGCCATTATCCCCTCCTTGCCTAACAATGTCCCAGGTCTGGGTTTCCTGCCCCTTATTTCCCATCTGGTCCTTCTGGTCTCACATTCTATGGCTAATGTAAAGAAAAAAGGAGTTCCTTCCCTTCCTCACCTTCCCCAAACTAAAGAGCTCTTTATAGTGCACTATTTCAAAACTGATTTTAATCTGTAATCTCAAAGCTGACTGCTCCGCTCTTGAGAGTCAGTACTGGCAGCTCGTGATTTTCCCTGAATAAAAACTTCCATCTTTTGCCTCAGAGACCATGATCTTGGTCAGTCCTGAACCTTAAAATCTACACATTCTGTACCTCATGGTCAGGATTCACACAACCAATGCACCTGCCACTTACACATGTCAACATCCTATGTTCGTGTAGGGTCCTCAAAGCTAATTATCACTGATGCAAACAAGATTGCTAGGGGACAGCTACAAACAAATTAAGTTAAAAAGAGTTTGATGATATCTATGAGCTATAATAAACATTACATGCTTATAGATGTACTCATAAAAGTCTAGTTTTACTGAAATAATTTAGTTTTCTTTCCCTAGAAAATGTTTAATAAACATTTTAATTAAATTGATAGACTAGTATAGTCAGTATAATCAAGGATGCAGTAGGAAATGCAACTCTGACACTGCAGGAAAAGTGAGCAGTAACCAGTAAAGAAGGAGAATTTATCTGTGAGAAAACAATTATCATAAGGCCAAATAATTACTCTAAAATCAGTCTTTATAGTCTGCTAGTGTTGATGTCATTTTCTTCTATAGGATATTTCAGATACAGAGATGAAATGGTTGGAGTTGATAGAATGATGCTAATGGTTGTCTGTCTATTCCTTTGGAAAGGAAAAGACATTGTAAAAATAAAACTGCCCAAATTTAATTCCCTATAAAACTAAATTTCAGCTGCTACTATAATAATATTTATAGACTGTTATCGTATTTATAGGTAAGATAACATGTTTCACTATATATATATATATATATGTGTATACATACATACATATATTGGCAATAGTTTGCTAATAAAATATTGGGTACTTCCTATATTTTATAACTACAGAAATTCCCATGATTTATTTCATGGATTCATGTCAATAATTCTGAAAGATATATAGTTCCGTTGAGTTTATTTTAAAGATGAAAATATTAAAGAGTCAAATCTCACAACTTAATAAATAACTGAACTCAAATCTAATTGATTCCAAATTCTGTGTTCCTAACCATTGTATATACTGATAAAGCTCTGTCAAGTGTAGCTCAAAAAATATGTAGACAATTTGGTTGCATGATGTAAGAGTAGTACTGTGGCCGGGCATGGTGGTGTACACCTTTAACCTCAGCACTTGGGAGGCAAAGGTAGGAGGATTGCCGTGAATTAGAGGCCACCCTGACACTCCGTTGTGAATTCCAGGTCAGACTGGGCTAGAGTGAGACCCTACCTCAAAAAAAAAAAAAAAAAAGAAAAGAAAAGAAAAGAAAAAAGAAAAAAGAAAAGAAAAGCTGGACATGACCATGCATTACTGTAACTCCAGTGCTAAGGGGGGGAGGGGAGGATGGCCCAGAACAGAGACAGGAGGATTGTTGGGTTCTCTGGTCAACCAGCCTAACAAAAAAAAAAAAAAAAAAAAGAATAGTACTGGGTGTGCATGTGTGTGTGCACACGCGTGTGTGTGTGTATGTCTGTGTGCAGTCATGTGTATTATCCCTTGACTGCCCTTTACTTAAGCGGAGGAATGGAAATTACCATATAGAATTAATTCAGTCATACAAATTCATGAAAGCCAGGGCAGAAGAAGAAATGAGGCAGATGTGTTGCCAGCAAACATTTTTGTGCCATGGTTGACTCTGAAGATGATAGAACAATGTTAGAAGAAATGTAGCTGTGTCACGCCCGCCTCACCAGCAAGGAGGACGCCACAATCAGGATTCTTCTGAACACACTTTATTGGGGACTGCCAAGCTGCTAGATGCGAAGACCCAGAACCACGAAAGGCAACTGTTTATATAGGGTTTTAGGCTGCCTACCCACAAATGATTGGTCAACTGAGGATATGTGGCCACCAGTGATTCGTTACTTTCTGGATGCCTCATTAGCATCGGCCCACGACGGGTTGGAGCATGCGCACTGTGCTTGATTTACACCAGCTGTGACCAAGAAGAGGCCGGAAACTGGCGCCAACTTGTAATGGCGTCTGCACGGCTCCTAACATCTCCCCCTTTTTTATTATTCAGACACCAAGGGACCAAATCACCGATCTAGCCTTTCCCACTTCTGGCAACAGGCGATCAAGGTTATAAGGCCTTGGAAAACTCACAACTCACCTTATCCTGTGCAATGAGTTATTCCTCAGGGATGTGCAAAGGCTGAGTGTGAAATAAAACTAGAAGTCTTATGCCTAATCTGGTGCAATGAGAACAAGCTCTCAGGGTGCAAAGGCCACAAGACAGCTTAACAGAGGAGAGAAATGTACAGGTCAAGCAATTGTAAAATTATGCACAGGCACATCATGCAAGTACCAATGAGGCCCAGAGTAAGCACCAATCACTGGTTTCAGCTCCCTATTGTTTCAGAGTTATTAACCAAGCATTAGGTGAATGTCCTGTTTCCAGTGCAGCAAATGCTTGCACTAGCATAGCATTGTCTCTGAGTCTTTGACTTCGCATTTTACAGAAACACCATAGACATCCGACTGCAGCAGCGATCATCAACAGCATCATGGAACCCATTCCAGCCCATTCTTTCAAATAGAGGGTAGCTTTCTATATAATAATCCCGTAACCAAAAACAAGTCCACTCGTGTTGAATCCAATAATCCCGTAACCAAAGACAAGTCCACTCGTGTTGAATTCACATGGGTCAGCAGTCCAGTTAGTAAGCAAATAATGTGATAACTGGCGTGACAGATTATACACAATCCATTTTCCATTCACATCCCAATTGTGCCAATTACCATAAAGTATCAACTTGTTCTTACACTAAATTAATTCTTTGATTAACAATCATTAACCCTCCTCTTAATTGTGCATTAATAGAAGTTTGAACATCCAAAGTATTAGCTACATTAGCTGATAAATTATTCAAAGTCGCAGCAGTTTGTATAGTAATAGCAGCCACAATGGCTGTAATAATCCCAAAATCTCTTTTGGTTCTAAACAAAGTCATAGAACTAGGAGAACAGCATCATGTATTACAGGTAGAGGTTTTGGGAATACTGAGAGTATTCCCCAACGGGGTTCTGTCCATATCCCCAGCAGGTTGAACAGGGGTAATATCATCAGCACAGCAATCACGATCTTCATCCTTTTCTGGACTCTCTTTGACCACTCGCGTCAGTCTGGCAGGAACCCAAATGGGATTATCTTGATCCTGTGGAAAAACACAAACAGCTCCCCTGGATCTTATTAAAACAGGATCCGGGCCCTTCCATCGATTAGATATAACATCTTTCCATTTTATTTTTTCTGAAACTGGTGATGGTGGCAGACAATGCCTGTCTGCTGCTGACCTACCCATCAAGTCCAAATTTAAAAAATTAAGTGTAAAAAGAGCTAGGGAAATAGTTCCTTTAGGTCCCAACGTCGTGGGGCCTATTCCCCCTTTTTGTTTAGATAAATATGTCTTGAGTGTACCATGAGCACGTTCCACAATCCCTTGTGCTTGTGGGTTATAAGGTAGTCCTGTCTTGTGTTCTACACCTAAGCGTTGACAAAATTGCTGAAAAGTCTTTGAAGTATAGGCCAGACCATTGTCTGTTTTAAGACTGTAGGGTTTTCCCCAAGCAGCCCAGGCCTCCAAGCAATGAGTGATGACATGGGACACCTTTTCCCCAGCAAGGGCTGTGGCATGTATAATACCAGAGTAAGTATCCACAGAGACATGAACATATTTCATTTTTCCAAAAGAAGGAATATGAGTTACATCCATTTGCCACAAATGTAAGGGGCGCAAGCCTCGAGGATTAATGCCCAGACAAGGAGTATGTCTGAACTCTGTGCAATTAGGACATTGGAGTACAATATTTCTAGCTTCAGCTCTAGTTAGCTGAAATTTATATCTTAAGGTTTGAGCAGGAACATGATACAGTTTATGAAAATCTACAGCAGCTTCGTACCTGTTTGCAACCCAAAAAAGGTGTTTTGTGGCGACATCAGCCAAATCATTAGCTCTAGCCATAGGGCCAGGTAACAGAGTGTGAGCTCGAATATGTTGTATAAAAAAGGGATGACACCTATTTCTGATAGAATTTTGAATATCATGAAAGATATGTGCTACTTTACTTTTAGCATTAATAGGTCCAGCAACTTCTAATTGTTTAACAGCATTTACAACATAATGGGAGTCTGAGATAATATTAATAGGTTTTGAAAATTGTCGCAACACCAAAGCAACTACTGCACATTCCACCAATTGTGGGGAAGTTAAATTAAATTGTAATTGTACTGGCACTTGGTCAATAACATAGCTCCCCAGACCTGTCTTTGATCCATCAGTATAAATGTCTATAGCTCCTAAAAGAGGTTGAGAACTAGTAATCTTAGGGAAAATTATTTCCTGAGTGAGAGCAAACTGTAACAGCGGATGTTTAGGATAATGGTTATCTATTTCTCCAGAAAAGGTGCATCTTAAAATGGCCCACGTATCAATAGTGGCACAGAGAGTTTGAACTTGAAATGTAGTATAGGGAACAATGATTGTTTCAGGAAATTTGGCAAAATGTGTGATGGCTAGTTGAAGTCCTTTTAAAGCAAGCTCTGCAACTAACGTAGGATAATGTCCAATAACTTTTCCTGGAGAGGAATGAGAATGGACCCATAACAGAGGTCCATCCTGCCACAAAACAGCAGTGGGTAACAAGGATGATTGTATTATACACAGCGAAAAAGGTTGATCTTCTGTTATTCTAATTAACTGAGAACTTTGTATAGCCTTTTCTATTTTTTCTAATACCTTAATAGCTTCAGGATTAAGATTACCAGGAGAAGTAATGTGAGCTTCTCCTTCTAAAATTTGAAACAAAGGTTTTAACTCAAATGTGGGAATCCTCAAAAAAGGTCTAAGCCAATTAATGTCTCCTAATAATTTTTGAAAATCATTTAAAGTTTTTAAATAATCTCTACGGATTGTGACCTTTTGAGGGGTAATTTTATCAGGATATATTTTTGTACCTAAGAAACTACCTATTACTCCTTCTTGTACCTTTTTAGGAGCAATTATTAAACCTTTTAATTTTAAAGATTCATTTAATCTCGAATAAGCTACTTTTAGGTCGTCTCCAGATTGCCCACATAATAAAATATCATCCATGTAATGGCAAATTTTTATTTTTGGAAATTGTTGTCTTATTGGCTTAATGGCATGAGAAACAAACAATTGACACATAGTTGGGCTATTGGCCATGCCTTGTGGCAGGACCTTCCACTGATATCTAGCATCAGGTTCCTCATGATTGACAGATGGTAAAGTAAAGGCAAATCTTTGTCTATCACTCTGATGCAAAGGGATGGAGAAAAAACAGTCCTTAATATCCACTATAATAAGTTCCCAATGTTTTGGCAGAACTGACAATAAAGGCAGACCTTTTTGTATAGGTCCCATAATTTGCATTTGAGTATTAATAGCTCTCAGGTCATGTAAAAGTCTCCATTTTCCTGACTTTTTCTTGATCACAAAAATAGGAGTATTCCAGGGTGATTGTGAGGATTCTAAATGTCCCTGCTCTAATTGTTCCTGCACAAGTTCTTTTGCTGCTCTTAATTTCTCGGAGGTGAGAGGCCATTGGGGTACCCACACAGGTGCTTCCGTCACCCAGGGTATGAGCAAAGCATCCTCAATGGCCCCTAGGAAAAACCCAGTCCTTTTCGATCTAATTTTTGAGTAACAGTCACAGGCTCTGGACTTCCTTGTGACATTTTTCCTAATCCTTTTTCTGGAACACACCCCATATCTCTCATAATTTGTTGACTCTGACTAGAGTAATCATTAGTCAATTTAAACTTCATCTGGTGTAAAATATCTCGTCCCCACAAATTTACTGGTAAAGGGAGTACATATGGTATGAATTCTCCCGCACGTCCTTCATGATCCCTCCATCTTAAAGCCTGAGCACTTATACTAGGAGAAGACTCATATCCCAACCCTTGTAAGGTTTGTGAAGACTGATTGACAGGCCAATTAGAAGGCCACCATTTGGTGGAGATAATACTAGTATCTGCTCCCGTATCTAAAATACCAGAGAAAATTTTTCCTCGAATAATTAACTCCAAGGTTGGTCTTTCATCCAGATCCAGTGAGACATAGGCACATCCTCCTCTGGAGGATCCAAGACCTTTTGTTCCCCTAGTATCCTTTTTATAAGGGAACAAGCCATGTAGGCTAGGCAATACTAAAAGCTGAGCAATACGATCCCCACAGGAAATAGAAGATATCCCTCTAGGGGAAGAGCACAGAATTTTTACTTGTCCTTCATAATCCTCATCAATAACTCCAGGGTGAACAATTAAGCCTTTCAGAGCTGAAGATGAGCGTCCTAGCACCAAGCCTACTGTATCAGGGGGCAGGGGTCCTTTAAAATCAGAGGGGATTGGTTGACAGCCCATTTGTGGTGTTAATACTGCTCGGGTGGTGGCACAGAGGTCCAATCCTGCGGAACCCAGAGTGGCTCTCCGTGGCTCCCCGGTGGCCTCATGGATACCTTGGGTGGCTCGACATTCATGGCCCCATACATTTGAGGGCCCTGGGGTCGAGGGCCCCTCTGTCCGTTTTTTGGCTGGCTATTAGAATCATTTGTGAGCACTCTCCCTTTAATATCTTTAACTGACCTACACTCATTGGCCCAATGTTTACCCTTCCCACAACGTGGACACATCCCAGGAACTTTCTTCTGTACATTAACTCTGTCTTGACTTCCTGGAATCTGACTCTTACACTGCCTTTTTATGTGTCCTCTTTTCCCACAATTATAGCAAGTAATGTCTTTAATCCTCTTTGCAGCAAGGACAGCTGCTGCTATCCCCGCATTAGACAAAGGACCTCCTATCTCTCTGCATGCTTTCATCCAGGCATTAAGCCCTTTTCCTTTCCATGGTGTAATAGCATTTCTACACTCCTTTGTACATTGCTCATAAACAAGCTGTTCTATAAGGGGCATAGCAGTATCAGGGTCTCCAAAAATTCTACCTGCAGCCTCCATTATTCTTGCCACAAAATCCGAAAAGGGTTCATTTGTGCCTTGAACTATTTTTATTAAGTTGCCAGTAACTTCTCCTTTATTGGGCAGGCTTTTCCATGCTCATACAGCTATCTGGTTAATCTGTCCATATACCTCCACAGGGTAGGCCGTCTGATTAACCGTCCATTGTCCCTGGCCAGTCAACATTTCATAAATCCAAAATGGCTGACCATTAGCAGCATTTTGTCTAGCCTGAGTGGCGCAGGCATCTTGATAGATAGATTTCCAATCAAGATATTGTCCCATTGTTAAGCAGGCTTTCACTGTATTATACCAATCTGTAGGAGTCATTGCATGAGCAGTGAGCCTCTCTACCTGAGCCTGAGTAAAGGAGGCATTAGTCCCATACATCCTAACTGACTCTGCAAGATCTTTTAACTGTTTATGTCCTATGGGCTCATGATATCGGCCCTGAGCTGGATCGTCAAACACTGGAAATATTTGTTGAATTTTTCTTATTTCTTTTGGCTTGCAGAAAGAAGTTCCCTCCATGTATCTCAGTACTTCCCTATTTGTTAAAGGTGGGGCAGAAGGCGCAACAGGCGGGTCAGGGCGATATCTCTCAGCCTGATACCTGTCAGCTTCCTCCTCTAACACAGCCTCATCATACAAGTCCAACTCCCCTTCGCTGTCTGAGGATTCAAAAGATCTTACAGAAGCAGTCTCAGAACTTGATGAGCTTGCCACATGTAAATGTTTGAATTCACTTAATAAAGGATACAAATTATTACCTTCCAAATCTTCAACGTTAGTTTCCTTTTTATCATTAACCTTCATTACATTTTGTTCTTTCCTTTTATTACCTTCTAAATCTTTAACCTTAGTTTTCTTTTTACCATTACCCTTCATTACATTTTGTTCTTTCCTTTTATTCTGTTTTCCTTTTTGTTCCCTTTTTTCTGTTTCTGACATACTGTCCTGATGTTCCGCTAAAGTCCTCTGGCCCTCTTTAATGAGCACACAGGGCAAGAAGAAAATCACAACAATAGGATCAACCTCCCAGGGCAGCATACCTCTCAGAAAAAAGTCCGGATCCATCCGTCCCGTGTGTCAGTTCTGAATCCTCCTTAAAACAGAGATCTTCACTGGTGCAAGATGTCTTCAATTCCCGGGGTTTTGGCACCACTTGTCACGCCCGCCTCACCAGCAAGGAGGACGCCACAATCAGGATTCTTCTGAACACACTTTATTGGGGACTGCCAAGCTGCTAGATGCGAAGACCCAGAACCACGAAAGGCAACTGTTTATATAGGGTTTTAGGCTGCCTACCCACAAATGATTGGTCAACTGAGGATATGTGGCCACCAGTGATTGGTTACTTTCTGGATGCCTCATTAGCATCGGCCCACGACGGGTTGGAGCATGCGCACTGTGCTTGATTTACACCAGCTGTGACCAAGAAGAGGCCGGAAACCGGCGCCAACTTGTAATGGCGTCTGCAAGGCTCCTAACATAGCTGGCTTTCAGGAGCAGAGATGAATCCTCTCCTTCCCTATTAACACTGCAGGATAAAATGGAGGACTCAGTCCAATAGAGGTGAGTAACTGCTTTCTATCCATAACCAACTTAAGTCTGATTCCCCCGAAGCTCACCTGCCTAACCAATGAGTTTATGGGCCTTCTCCAGAGATCATGGAGAGAGGTCACTTACAGGAGAACCATGGAAACTCCTAAGCAGCACTTAGAATTTGCATCCCAGTATGCATGAGGACCTCTCCATACCTACACTGTAGGAGCTCCCAGTTCCTTGATTTCCTCCCTCTGTATAATATATCTCCCTCTGTGATCATGAGGCTATATGTGCATCATTACATCTAGCTGTCATTGGGGAGGCTGAAATCTCAGGTGATGGTCTGTTTTTCCCTGGCCCTTACCTATAGGGGAAGTCAGAATGCCCAGTCTGGATAGTGTCACCTATGTAGTCACATCTGCTTTTGATAAAGATAGTGTGGTACTTTAAATGTGATAATGTAAATATATTGCTGCATAGACTCAGGTATTTCATCATCAAATCCAAAAATGTGAGGCTGAAGAGCATCACTTCCTAGGGAGGTTTGAATTAGGTGTGGCCCATAAAGTTATGTATTTTAATTGTGTGGTCCCCAGCTGAAGGCAATTTGGGATGTGGCACTTTCTTTGAGGTGTGTTGTTGTAGGCTGGTTATAGACAGCACACTCTTGCCAGAGTTTTTCTCACTTTCCTGCTGTTGTTTTCCACATGCCGTGGCAGAGAAGGTGTCTAGCCTATGCCTGTGCCATGCTTTCTCCTGCCATTATGAAACTTTCCCTCAAGACTGGAAGCCAGAATAAACTATTTCTTTTCATCACCTGCTTTTGGTAAGGTGCTTTTTTCCCAGTAATAATAAGGTAACTACAGCACTTCCTTTTTCTTGCTTCAGAATTTATGAAAGTAGTTTAGAGACAATATGAACATGACAAGGAATTTTACATCAATTTACACAGATGTAACTGTGGAAGGTATCAAAATTTAGCAGTATCTATATAAGTACACCTATAGTTTATACAATTATAAAATTTGGGATTATCTATACAGTATATATTACAATTCCATTCATGGCTGAAAACATTCAGATTTTCAAAGTGCAACCACATGCATAATTATTACATTATTTTTATTTGGTCTTATGAATATAGTCAATTCCAATGGACTATTGATGTCTAAATTGTATGATTTGTCTTAATACTAGCTTGAGACATCCAGTTCACATAAAATATTTAAACAGTAACAATTTTCACTATAGGTTCCCCTAAATTGTGTTATTAGTAGTTTGTATGAGATCTCTTGAGGGCCATTAAAACTCTTTTAATAAAATACATGACCAATATATGAAGTGAAGAAATAGCTATAAAGTGAATATCTGTGTATTTCTTTTAGCTTCAAGAAGAATCAGCATTTTGCCAGTTTGTTCCATGAATTTTTCCACCCAATGTTTTCTTTGAATGGTGCTAGAGCATTTTCAAGCCATCATGCAGAATATTCCTCATTGTCATATATATTACTTTTTCTTTATGACTCATATACTGACAAGGATTCTTTTTTTATGTTTTTGGTAACAACCCATGATAATACTGCTCTTTGAATATCATCTAACATAAAGTCCAAATTTAATTTTTCTTATCAGACTCAGAATTTATTATTATAAGTTTGATCTGTTCACATCTATATCCAGGGCTGAAGAGATGGCTTAGCAGTTAAGGCACTGCCTGAAAAGCCAAAGGATCGAGGTTTGATTACCCAGGACCCAGTAAGCCAGATGCACAAGGTGGCGCATGAATCTTGAGTCCATTTGCAGCATCTGGAGGCCTTGATGCATCCATTCTCTCACTCTGTTTGCTTTTATTTCTCTCTCTCTCTCTCTCTCTCTGAAATAAATAAAAATTAAAAAAAAAAAAACTATACCCAAACAACTTCCCACCATTATGTCTCCTTTATTCTATTGTATAATTGTGCTCTCTTGTTCTTTTCTTTCTTTTGTTCCTTTCTGATATTGAAGAAGGCATCAAGGGTCATGGTTCACTGTAGGCAATTACTCTCTACCTTTTGAGCTATGTTCTCAGATTTGCCTCCACCTCATTTTAAATAATTGTATGAGAAATAAAATTACTATGTGTTTTCCCACATTTTGTGCTTGAGTGCCTTTGATTCTCTAAAGAATCTTATACCAAATTCAATCTAAGATAAAAATATTAGAATAAAGCTGGGCATGGTGGCATATGTTTTTAATCCCAGCACTCGGGAGGCAAAGGTAAGAGGATCACCATGAGTTTGAGGCCACCCTGAGACTCCATATTGAATTCAAGGTCAGCCTGGGCCAGAGTGAGACCCTACCTTGAAACCCCCCAAGAAAAATATATATATCAAAATAAATATTTTCTTTTTGGTTTAGTATATTATAAGCAAGTATGTTAGAATCTACTTCAATAATTTGGAACTATGACAATAATTTTAATTATTTATTTCTGAGGTGGTTGATGGTTTTTCACAAATTCTGGTAAGCATTTCCAATGGAGCAGGTAATCATGAATTCTCTGGTTTTGAATTTTGAAAACAATGAATAGAGCATTTTTAGATGGATATGAAGTGCTTCACTGTATGCAGTAGAGCAGTATGGTTTTTATGTTATTGTGGAAAGTTTACTTACTATAATATAGAGTCCTGTTTTACCTATTGGTAAGCAAAAGTGTTTGTCTATTGTTATACTTAAATAAACAACACATTTCATATAATGCAAACTATAACAGTTTTCTCTATAAATTGAACAATAATAAAATCTGCAATTAAAAAGTAACTCAAATGTAAGTATTTTACTAAGTCCTACATTTATCCCTATCTCTGACAGAGAAAAAAATATTTCTTGTTATCTGATTATCTGTGATAAATCAGAAATGTAACTCTTGCCTTTTGGCTCCTTGAGCAGCATCATGGCTATTGGCAAGAACAAGCACCTAACAAAAGACAGCACAAAGGAAGCCAAGAAGAAAGTGGTTGATCCATTTTCTAAGAAAGATTGGTATTTTTGTGAGGGCACCATCTATGTTTAATATTCAAAATGTTGTAAAGACACTAGTCACCAGGACTCAAGGAACCAAAATTGCCTCTGATAGCCTCAAGGGGCATGTGTTTAAAGTAAGCCTTGCTGATCTGCAGAATGACCAAATTGCCTTCATGAAGTTCAAGCTTATCACTGAAGATACTCAGGGCAAAAACTATGTGACTAACTTCCATGGCATGGATCTCATCCAGGACAAAATGTATGCCATACTCAAAAAGTATGCCAGAACAAAATGTATGCCATGGTTAAAAAGGTCAAAAAGATTGAAGCTCATGTTGATGTCAAAACAGCTGATGGCTATTTGCTTCATTTGTTCTCTGTTGGCTTTACTAAAAACACAGTAACCAGATTTGCAAGACATCCTATGCACAGTGCCAACAGGCCTGCCAGATCTGGAAGAAGATGATGGAAATCATGACCCAGGATGTGCAGACAAATGACCTGAAAGAAATGGTTAACAAATTGATTCCAGACAGCATTGGGAAAGGTATAGAAAAGGCTTGCCAGTCTGTTTATCCTCTTCATGATGTCTTTGATAGAAAATCAAACATGTTGAAGAAGCCAAAATTTAAATTGGGAAAACTCATGGAGCTTTATGGTGAAGGTAGTAGTTCTGGAAAAGCTACTGGTGAGGAGACAGGAGCTAAAGTTGAGTGAGCTGATGGATACAAGTCACCAGTCCAAGAGTCTGTTAAAAATTCAGATTTTAGGGCTGGAGAGATGGCTTAGCAGTTAAGCGCTTGCCTGTGAAGCCTAAGGACCCTGGTTCAAGGCTCAATTCCCCATGACCCAGGTTAGCCAGATGCACAAGGGGGCACATGCATCTGCAGTTCGTTTGCAGTGGCTAGAGGCCCTGGCATGCCCAATCGCTGTCTCTCTCTACCTGCCCCTTTCTCTCTCTGTCTTTTGCTCTCAAATAAATAAATAAAAAATAAACAAAAAAATTTAAAAATTCAGATTTTAATAGTGACAAATAAAAGATCCTATTTGTGAAAATAATAATAAATGCAACTCAGAATCAGTATGGTGACTAAGAACATTTTTTATGAATATCTTTGTGGATCAAATGGATTCATCATATAACAGCCCTGCCCAGTGTGGGCAGGGAAGGAACACCTAGCTGGAACTGGTCTATGTGCTCATCTATCAAGTCTCACACAATATGAAATGTGCCAAGTTAGGTCTAATGTTTTGATGATATAGTTATCTGTCAAAATTTTTCTTCCTTGAAGTTTCCAAAGAAAATAGCTAAGAAAACCACCTAGTATTTCAGGTTTTAACACTGTTGCTATTTTTACTGGATTCTTCTATATTACAACTAAATCTGTTTTCATTTAAGATTTTAGCTTCATTTTATCCTAATTATTTTAAACTATAAGGTGAAAATATACCAGTTTAACATTGTGAATTAAGGCTTTGAAACAGAGTCTTTAATGGAAGAGGTTACTTGCCACCTTGTGTTTTCAAGAGTTAAATGAGAAGCTATGGAATATACAGAGCTGTTTCTTCTTGCTCAGTGCTAGATTAAGAAAAACTCTTTGCAGAGAGTAATTAAATTACTTTTCCCTGGTCTTGATGTCATAATCGAGTAGCATATACAAATACATGTTTTACTCATTAATATTAATAAATGGGGCATGCCATCTGTGATCTGACTCCTGCATTATGAGGGACTGTGGATTTGAATGGTGACACAGACCTTGTGTCTTTCCTTGCTCTATGCTGCACTTCTTGCCCTCTTTCCTTCACTTCATCCCTTTCTTTTCATGCATTTTCTTTTTTATCTTTTTCACAAATGTTCCCATTTTTCCCTTATGACTTCTACCTCTTTATTTCTCCTCCTCCCTTCTTATTTGTACTCCCTTTCTAACCAATGCAAGCCCCTCTTTAAGTGAAAGAATCTCATTTTTATTTTGTTTTCTTTGACCACAAACAATGCATTTCCCAGGCTATATGTTCATGAACTCTTGGTATTTCTTGTTTATGTCATTTTAAATGTATTTGACACTGCTGATTAAAACACTGGCATTCAAAAAAAAAAAACTTTCCTTCCACCCCCCCCCCCCAAAAAAAAAATCACTTTCTCACCCCTGGTTAAGGCAAAATTCATTTTGTGTGGCTACTTGTTCTGCAGTTAGAACTGTAGCCAGTGAACAATTCTCTCCATTTTTTAGCACATTTAGAAATTATCTAAATAAAGGGAGACGGCAATGCTATTCTCTGACTTTTAATATATCCCTGTGTAATGACCATGTTTTTTTATCTCTTCAAATTGTCAGAACCAGAGGCTTCTAATGGAAAACTGAGATTAAGAAGGCAAATGAACAGAGAATACTTGACTCCTACCAAACCAGAGATCCAGAGACACAAAGGCTCCCAAGACCTCATCACTGAAGCAGACCTAAAAGGAACCCAACATGGCCCAGGGAAATTCATGGAAGAGGGGGCAGAAAGACTGTTAGACCCATATGTTGAAACATTATGCTCAGAGACATTGCCTCTTACCCATAGCTGATGGCTAACCACACAATGCATGCATTCCCCAAAGAGGAGGGTCCCTGGGGAGCTGGGAGGACACGGAGGAGGCTAACGATGGTACCAACATGGCTATATACACACTGTGAACATAATTAATAATAATGAAAAATTAAAAATAAATAAATAAGAAGGAAAATGAAACTCAAATATGCCTGCTAAACCTCAGTGTATAGCTTTCTGCAGAAGCTATATCAAAACTATCTGTGTCTGGTAGAATTTAATGTGGGACACGGAAGGGGTAATGTGTATGGGAGGTATCCATTTAAAACAACATGAAAGAGTTTAAGTACTGAGACTTTTAAATTGCTCTTGGTGTCTAACATAAAAAAAAATATTGCCTATTTTGGATTTGCTTATCAGATCTCTGAAAAGGCCACAGAAAATGGTTTATGTAGTATCTAGATATGTATATAAATTCTTTAGAACAAGAAGCAAATATTTCTCATGTAAACTTTAAATTCAATCTATTTATATTTATTCAATCTATTATATTTTTGATACTTAAATCTTGTATCATAAAAAACATCACCACATGATACATATTATAAGAATTATTACTGCATACAAAATAACTATGCTACATCTTTAAGATTCTTTTCTTCTTCAAATATCTGCCTCTACTACCCAATATCCTATAGCTATCTCATAATCATGAAGCCAGTAATCAGTGGCATGTTTGGGTGGCTTAGGCAAAGACAGAGTTCTGGGAACTTTGATGAGTTTCCTAATTTACTTTGCAATTGTTTAATGTCTGAATTTTAGATGAGCGAAACCACAGGCTGCAGGGCTTTTTCTAGGGTGATCACTTCTCTAATTTATTATGAGTCTGGTGTGCTCTCATGAATTAAGTTTTTTTTTTTTTTTTGTCCCTTTTGATGCAGGAATGTGAGACATCAAATCATTGAGCAATAATTTTAATTGTTATCATCACTCTTCCTTGAGTCTCATGCCAGGCTTTTTATTGTTGCACAGCATATTTTAGTACAATCTGAGCTACTCTGCAAACTGCTGGATCAAGATTTTTGTCAACTTCACTGAAGCTATCTTCATATCAGCCCTCACTGCTTCCCTTGCTTATTCTTTACCCCATTCTTCTGTGAGCTGGAGTCTTACTCATCCCAGAATTTGATGTTTTTTCACTGGCTCTGGAAGTCCACGGTCTCTAACCCTCTACAGGATGGGGTTACAGAAGTATGTGCCCATGTTCAGGTATTTATATGGGCTTAGGGGATCAAGACCTACAAGTCTCTCAGGCCTGTTCAGTGATCTCATGCTTACAAAGAAAGTGCTTTTAAATTCTGAGGCATCCCTCCAGTCTGATATTATTTTATTCATATAGATGTATAATATGTATAGATCAATATCTATTAATTTAAGTTTATATTAAAAATTTTAGTCTGCCCATTCTTTCTTACAAGTAAACTTTAAGATATGAATCATCTATATTGAAATTTTATCTCAAAACTTTTTGACTGTCCATACATAGTAATTGTACCATCTTACAACAACCAATGGAACACCCCATGTTCCTTCCTAAGAACATTAAAAGGTGCATCCTACCACAGGCAAATGCATTGGGTTATTCATGGATAGACATACACGCACACACACATACACACACACAAAATGCACTATATGCAAAAACCACATTACACACAATCAAAAAAAAAATTCAGATTCTAAATATATAAGTGGCCTACAAATATCCTAAAGAAATCTTAGTAGGTATAACAGAGTCTTCATTTTTAGTTTTTTGGTTTTTCTTTTCTTTTTTTTTTTAAAGTAGGGCTTCACTCTAGTCCAGGCTGACCTGGACTTTAGGGTAGCTTCAAACTCTAGGTGATCCTCCTACTTCTGCCTCCAATTGCTGGGATTAAAGGCATGCAACACCATGCCTGACTAATAGACTCTTCTTCCACAGGGTAGTTGTTCATAAAATTATCAAAGTTTAATGAATGAGTATTCAGTATGTTATTTTTATTGCAGGCAGGTACCAAGTCTGACTCTCCTTGGCTGTGCCTAATGAATCTTGAATAGGCTTACATAAACACTTTATACTGAATCTACTCAGCCATAAAGACTCTCTTCAGTTTGAGAGATGTTTGAAAATTTCAGCCAAGATGCTAAAGGTGATTAATCTAGATCCATCTGTACAATCTTAGTCTTACCCTACACAAAGATGGTTCCACTGTCCTTTAATTGTAGCAAAAACCGTGTCACTTGTTGATTTCTTATATATTTATCCTTGTGAGTACATTCTTGACAACTTCCTTTCAATGATGATATACACATGATGCATTAAAATGGTATTTAAGTGGGAAGTCATTATGAACATTGTTCAAAAACCTAAAAAAAAGCCACTATGTGATCCAGCTATACCACTGCTGAGCAAATTCTTCCTAAAATCATTAAAATCAGCATCAGTTAAGATATCTGCCTATCCCTATTGCAGCACTATTTACAATAGTCAAGCTATGAATACAAAGTAGGTGTACATAACATGAGAATGGATAAATAAAATGTGTGCATATATGCAAAAGAGAATCATCAGCCATAACAAGTCATATTATTTGCAAGAACATGGGTCCAACTGTTAAGTGAAATAAGTCAGACTCAGTCAACAAGTGTGTATCATCCTTTGCATATAGAATTTCAGACAAGCACAGGGGCTGTGAAACACAGGGTGGGGCTGTAGGAAACAGGAAAGAGAAAATACCGGGTTTGCTATAGTCAAAGCACATTATAAGCACCTATGAAAATATCACAATGAAAGCCATTATTATGTGCAATTAATACACATCTCCATTGACTTTACTTTGTTGACCAATCTACAGTTTGATCATCCCTCACTATCTACCCTCAATACCCTAGCCAGGTGTCCATTTTGTCTCACTGAATTACTGCCATTGCTTCCTCACTGGTCTCACTGTGCTCCGCTCTTATACACTCCCAACTCCGTTCTTAGAACCTCTTGACTGACAAGTCCAAAGCTTGCATGGCTACATATGACCTAGATATCTTTAACTTGTCTTTTCTATTCTTGTTTTTAATGTTTTAGATTAAATTTTAAGATACTATATAAAATGTTTCCTTATGATATTTTAACTCATATATCATTATTCTTCTCAGTATCTTCACTTCACTTTGGTTCCTTTCATCCCCACAGATAGTCTAAATCCTGCTTTCATGCACACACACACACACACACACACACATGTATATATATGTACCATACATATATGTGTATATATAAATCTAGATTCACAAACAGAACATGCCTGTTTGTTTTTCTTCATCTCCATTACCTTTCTTGTCTTCCTTCTCCCTTCCTTAGGCCTCCTTCTCCCTCATGGTCTATGTTCTACTTTTTTTTTTTTTTTTTTTTGGCACTTTTTTAAATTAGTTTTGTATTCAGCAAATACAGGCAGTGTGGTACCATTATTAGGCTCATCCGTGACCTACCCCCTCCCCATTGGCCCCTCCTTGTTGAGGTATATGAGTCATGCATTGTTGAGTTAGCCCCAGTTATTGGTATGATAAATGTCTCTGCATATCAAGACCCAACATGTGGCTCTGACATTCTTTCTGCCCCCTCTTCCGCAAAATTTCCCTGAGCCATGTTGGGTTCACTTTGGTCTGCTTCAGTGATGAGGTGTTGGGGGACTCTGAGGCTCCGGCTCTCTGATTTGGTAGGAGTTGATTTTTCTCTGTGTTGGTCTCCTTCCCCCTTGTGCTGGTATCCGGTTCATCAGGAAAACAGCACCCTTGCTTGTTTCACCAATTTTCCTTAGTTTCAGCCAGGGCTTTCATGTCATACACAAACATATGAAAATCTTAGTGCTATGTTTGTGAGAAAACATGCAATGCTTGCCTTCCTTTTTGTTCTCATTCCACTCTCTTGACATACTTGTTGTGCCCCCTTCATCTTCTCAAACAATACCTCCTCTTAATTACTACTTTTATACATCTGTCTTTAAGTAGAATCTGAACAAGGACTTCAAATGGGAATTTGGGGAGGAAAAAATTTAATCTACATCGTTGTCATATTTTTTTTCCATACCTTACTATATTGTATTGTTTTTCTGTGACCAGCATTTGAAAATTTCAATCCTCTCATCATCACTTTCTATGTCCATTCTTTTTTATCTTTGGAGCATTGATATTCACTTATACAGTTTGTATTTATAGCTCATTTTCTATTTCCTCACTAAGATATATACTTCATAAGCTTAATATTGGTACCTGGCATAGAATAGATTCTCATTATTCAATTTTTGAAAACAATAGCATCATTATTAACAAAAACAACAAATGAACTATCTCGGTTGATAATGTATTGAGGGATACAAGTAAACACTCTAGTGGAAATGAGATAGTCAAAAAGCTTTAATTGAATAGAAAATAGTAGAAAGAATGGTGTTTTAGAGTAAAATAGGATGACTTGTAGACATGAACACATGCTGGTAAGAAAGTGAGAGCCAAAGCTTTGCTAGGTCTGATGAAGGGCATTTGTAACTTGATCTAGGGAGCATGTGTGTCACATGGATCTATGGATATTGGGTTTGAGACCATCAGCTTAATGAAGTGCGTGGGAGGAATATTCTAAGGTAGTTCTAAAAAGATGGCAGAGACTAGGAAAAATTAAATACTGTGTAGAAGTCAGCCTCTAGAACCTGGCCAGCAGAACTGCAAAATGGAAAAAATGACATGTTTAGAAGGGGAAAAGGGAAGTAGCTAACACAGAGATTCTGTTTCTCACTGATTCTTCACACTTGTCTCCCCATTCACTGAGAAGCTATTACATTCTCATTGTTACTCCTGCAGAGAGTAGGAAATATAGATTTTCTTTTTTGCTTATATATGCATGAATAAAGTATATTGTTTGAATGTACATTGTGTGTTTGCACAGGCCAGAAATTGTGTTAAGTATCTACCTTGATCACTCTCATCTTTATTTTATGAAGTATCTTGTCTCACTTGAGTCCAGTGCTCACTGATTCATCTGGCCTAGCTAGCCAACTATCTGAGGACCTCCTATGTCTGCCTCCCCAGCGCTGAGATTACAGGTGAGCCATAACACCCAAACAGAATTTACACGGTGCTGGAGATCAGAGCTCCAGTGTTCATTCTGTGTTGTAAGCATTTTACTGGCTAAGCTTCAACCCTAGTCCCAGGAAATACACAGATTTTTTTAAATGAATTAATTTATTTTTTTAAATTAAAATACCCTCCCCCTCTCAGTCTGTCTCTCTTTTATTTTGACATCATGATATTTTCCTCCTATTATCATGGTCTCGTGTAGGTAGTGTCAGGCACTGTGAGATAACGGATATAAAGGCCATTTTGTGTCGGGAGGAGCACACTGTAAGGAGTCCTACCCTTCCTTTGGCTGTTACATTCTTTCTGTCATCTTTTCTGAAATGGACCCTGAGCTTTGGAAAGTGTGATAGAGATATTTCTTTGCTGAGCACTTCTCTGTCATATCTTCAGCACCATGGTGTCTTCTGAGTCATCTCAAGGTCACTGCCATCTGAAAAGAGAAGGTTCTCTAATCAAAAATAAAAGTAGCATTAATATATAGAGATGGACATTAAAAGAAGTGCTTACTGGACAGTTTGGTCAGCATAATATATGCATTTAGCCAGACAGCAGCAGGTGTTATACCCCCAGGGCTCATGACTACCCCTGCTGTAGGTTTGTAGTATCAGGGATGTATTCCCTCTCATGGAGCAGGCCTCCAGTCATATTAAAGATCAGTTGGATTCCCTCATAGCAGACATGTCATTATTACACCCATTGGCTCATTTGGCATGGCTAGCCAAATATAAGGCTTGCAGTCTGCACTGTTGAGGATCTTCACTGGTTATTTCTCTCTCTCCCATTGAACTGCATGCAGCATGGCTTTTGCCAGCTGGTCTACATGGAGGAGGTTTATAGCTCAGCTCCAGCAGAATTTCTGTGTGACTTTATAGCCCAAGTATGTGGAGTCTTCAGCAATAGGGTCTTATCATCTATTCCTGGAGGGAAATCAAGGGCCGCAGAAATGTCCTGTAGTGTTTTGGGGCCATCAGGAACCTCCCTGGCCAACAAAGCACTGGAAGGTATCCCATCCCTTGCAGTGAAATTTTTCTACTAATAGTCTATAGCTACTGTGTGTTCCATTGTCCAAAAAAGAAGGTTTCCATATGACTTATTTATATCCTCTTAAATTTTGATTAACTCTCCCTCCCCCTTTTCTTTACTCAGTCTCTTTCACTGACCTCACTTAGGACTCTTCACCCCAATTAATCTGTTCTTCTACAGTCTGTTCTTCTACTTACATATATACACTACCCTCCTATTAAGTCCTCCCTCCATTTTTTATATTTTATTTTTATTTCTTTATTTATTTGAGAAAGGGAGGGAGAGAGAGAAAAGCAGGCAGAAAGCGCGCGCGCGCGCGTGAGAGAGAGAGAGAGAGAGAGAGAGAGAGAGAAAGAGAGAGAGAATGGCATGGCATGGCATGTCTGGCCCTCTAGCCACCGCAAATGAGCTCCAGGCACAAGGGCAACCTTGGGCATCTGGCTTACATGGGTCCTGGAGAATTGAACCTTGGTCCTTTGGCTTTGCAGATATGTGCCTTAACAGCTAAGCCATCTCTCCAACTCCAGATTTTTTTTAAAACTGTGAAACTCCAAAGAATAAATAAAGGATTAATATTCATATGCTGGTATCACATGTATAATTTTGAAACACAATAGATGAATTTATGAGCTAGGATTTCAGGAAATATCAGGGTTTTTCTAACTTCTCGCAGCACATTTAGAACCACCTCTGAACTTGAATCACATGACTTACAATTTGTTGAATAAACCTTCTACCTGTAAGGACACCATGGGACCAGTATGATAAATGGTGACATGAGAGCCAGGGACAATAATTCCATCCTTTTTAAAAAAATATATTTATTATATTTTTTATTAACAACTTACATGATTATAAACATTATCCCGTGGTAATGCCATCCCTTCCTGCCACTTTCCCCTTTGAAACTCCATTCTCCATCATATGCCCTCTCCCTCTCAATCAGTCTCTCTTTTATTTTGATGTCATCATCTTTTCCTCCTCTTATGATGCTCTTGTGTAGGTAGTGTCAGGCAGTGTGAGGTCATGGATATCCAGGATATTTTTTTGGACGAGCACGTTGTAAGGAGTTCTACCCTCCCTTTGGCTCTTACATTCTTCCCGTGACCTCTTCCACAATGTACCCTGAGCCATGGAAGGTGAGGATTTTTATGATGATGATGACAACACTGCTGAGATGATGGCTGACGACCCACTGGCTACCCCCCTACTTATCCCTGGCCTTCCCATTGGGAGGCTAAAGCACCAATTGATAGGTTGAAGTTGGCCCAAGTGAGGTCAGGGAAGGCGATTGAGTAAAGGAAAGGTGGAGGGAGGGCTTATAAAAATATAAGAGGATATAAATAACTCATATGGAAACCTACTTTTTTGGACAATGGAACATTCAGGAACCATAAATTGTTGCTAGAAAATTTTCGGTGCCAGGGATGGGATACTTTCCAGTGAGTTGTTGGCCAGGGAGGCCCAGATGCCCCCCAAACATTATAGGCCATTGCTGAGGCCCTTGATTTCCCACCAGGAATAGATGGAAAGAACCTATTGCTGAAGACTCCACATACTTGGGCTGCAAGGCCACTGAGAAATCCTGCTGGAACTGAGCTGATTATCTCCTCCGTGTAGACCAGCTGGAAGAAGTCATTCCATATGCAGTTTAATGGGAGAGAGAAGTCACCAATGAAGATCCTCAGCAGTTGACACTGCAAGCCTTAAATTTTGCCAGCTAGGCCACATGAGCCAACAGGTGCAATAGTGGCATGTTTGTCATGGTGGAAACCAAGTGCTCTCTAAAAAAATTCCATCCTTGAGAGGGATGTTTGCATGTGATTGTTCAGTGCAGGGAGCACAAAGGTCAATGACCTGCTCCCCTAACTTCTTATGGGACTCTGAGAGTAATATTGCCTCCCCCAAAGGCTACTGATGCCAGTCATCCCTAACTATAAATCAGTGGTCTGACATTACTTGGGGGAAAGACTGACTAAGGCTAACATGTCCACATTAGCATACCATGGGGATGCACTCTGTCTCTTCTAGGATGGTGGAATGAGAGTTACCTGAATGACCTAAGACATCAGCCAACAATGGATTAGAGGAGTTCACAGGGCTGCATAGCTAATAGCCTAGGCTGAGGCTGTTGTTTCCAGGCCTGGTACCAAATAAGAACAGAGCTGAAAGATGTTAAAGAGCCAGAGGCCTGCCTGACCACATTTATAGAAAGAAAATCACAGCCTACATACATTTCTTCCTGACAGTAACATGTACCCAAGGTGGGACAGTCATTCTTCAAGAGTGATGGGCCTAATGAACCTGTAAAACTTTCCAAAATCACTTTTACTTCCCTCTCCAAGTTCACATATATGAAAATCCCTCATGTAGGAGACACTAGTTTCAAGGGGAGAAAGTACAAAGCAACAAGTCAAAAGGACTGCATATATTCACAAAACACTCATCTTCCAAACAACTAGCTCACATTTTCTTTCCACTTGTGACCAAAGGTGTAGATGATATACTCATGAGGTCCATATTTCTTTTATAAGAAGATGTGATCTGTGTTTGTAATCCTAGAATAACTAGACATGACATTTAATGCTGTATGTCCCATACAGACTCAAGTACAGCATGTTTAAGTTTGCTCAGGCTTGACTGGGTGTCATAACCATTTTTGCTTCTGTCAGCTTACTGAATTGACAATGATCTGACTTGGTTAGGTCTAGATATATGATATCAGCTATAATGGAGGAAATAGACAATGCAAAGGAATTACTCACAAAGCTCCTTTGTAAGCCTGCAATATAATGGACCCTGTATAAAGTTACCCACAAGCATAATATCTCCCATTTAAATTTGGTTTACAAGCTCCAGAAGTAGGAAAACCATCAGTAAGATATGTTGTTATTTTGCCCAATATGATTAGAAGGTCAGCAATTTGATCTTGCCTTGCTTACTTAGGCTTCTTTTATAATTAAGTAGTGCCAGTGCTAGTTTCATAAAGATGCAGGGAACAGAAAGCTAGTCTGGCTTCCTATACATGCAGGGAGCAGATAGAAATGTCACAATGAGGCTCAGTGTGAGTAGAAAGTAGCTCCAAGCAAGAAGGTCACAGCCCTCATGACTCTCATGCACACACATTCCTGGCTCTGTCTCTAAGCTGGGAAGCCTTTCTTTCTCCAGCTGGGATGTCTGCATCCCACACTTCTATCTGGCCTGAATTTTAAACTTGGAGAGTCATGTCATTCCAATATCCCATTTTCCAGAGATTTATCTAAATAATGCCAAGAAAATAGAAGTTAAAGCAAAATGTTTCAGCAGTTCCAAAAACATAGTTTTATAGAACAAAAAAAAAATTTTTTTCCACTAGATATGGACATATTTTGTGTGGAAACAACATATGTTGGTACCATCCTTTCCCTCCTCCCTGACCCTTTTCTGAAGAGGTCTTCTTCATTGGGGATGCAGGTCAATGCAATGTGGATTGTAGGTCATACCTTATCAGGGGGATGTCTCTGGGAAAAATGTCCCAATTTGTGGCTCTTAACAATCTTCTGAAAAATTACCTGAGCCATTCTGGGAACATTTTAGTCTACTTCAGTGATGGACACATAGGAGCCTCTGGATTTCTGTTTAGGTAGGTTTTGAGTATCCTTGGTGTCTGTCTCCCTCACCCTTGTGCTGATATCAGATTCACGTAGAAAAGAGATCACTAGCTCATTTCCCCAATTCCTTTGTTGTTTCAGCTGGTGTCAGTGTGGAATAAACTGGGTCATTTATCTCCTTAGGCCTCAGAAAGAGAAGCAGATGCTCCAATGGAGAATGAAGTCATCACTGGTTAAATGGGGTAGCCATTATTGATTTAGAGAGAATTAAAAGGGTGTATACCCTCTTATAGTTAAGGTTAGTGGGAGCTTAACAATGGAAAGCAGAATCATTATATGGATATGATTCTGACTTGTTTCCTAGTTCCAGATGAGGTTTCCTTTCCACTGAATGGATCTGTTAGACAATCCAAGAGTAGTTGGTTACCCTCTATGGCTGCGTGCCACTTTTGCACTTGTGTGTGTCATGTCAGGTTGTTTGCTTCTGAGTCACTTAGACTATGAGTTGCTTGGATAGATGTTGGCCACATTCCCCTGGATGCTCATGTAGTGCCTTCCAGCACCAGATGGGCTAACTGTCTGGGATGGCTCTCCTCTGGATTCTAAGAAGGTCTCTCTATGGTCCACACCAACAGCATTTGGTGTCTTCAGCAGTAGGATCTTACCATTAGCCTCTGGTGGGTAATCAAGTGCTCTGACAGAAGTCTGTCTTGTTTGCTTTGGGAGTTCTCTGATCAACAGCTCATTGTGAATATAGATCACATCCTGGTACAGGGAAGGATAGGCCAGCACCAAGGGAAAGGAAAAAGAAAAAACCAGAGAAGAAAGAGAAACAGGAGAAATTTGATGTTAGGTTTCATCTCACCCTCTCAGGGACCTTCATTTCAGGTGCTCCCCCACTTAGGGCTCCACCTTTCAGTCTGACATCCAGGATATAGGATTGTATGGTACCAGTTCAATTTGGGTTCAGTTTTGTGTCCCCCATCAAATTTTCCCTCCCCACAAGCTCTACCCTCCCTGTTTTCCAAGCCTCAAGATACTATTCAGTTATGTCAGCAACTTGGGCTGATCCAGGTTAGGAACTAAAGATGAGTGAGATCATGTGATGATTATCTTTCTGTGATTGTGTGAGTTCACGTAGAATGATCTGTTCCAAGCTTGACCATATTTATACAAATTTCAAAATGTCATTCTTTCTTACTGCTAAATAGAATTGCATCATTTACATACCCCACATCCTGGTTATCCTTTCATCCAATGACAGACACCTGGGTTGATTCCAATTTTTAGCTATTATGAATTGAGCAGTTATAAACATGATTGTGCAAATATATCTGAACTGAGATGTGTTGTTTTTAGGGTAAAATATGAGTAAGGAAATAATAGGGTCTATTGGTAACTCTATACTCATCCTTTTAGGAGTCTCCAAATTGATTTCCACAGTGGTTGTACCACCTTACATTCACACCAACAGTGAATGATTGTTCCTATTTCCCCACCAGCCTTTTTTTTTTTTTTAATTGGATTTTTTGATGTTTGGTATCCTTACTGGGGTAAGGTGGAATCTCAGAGTTGTTTTAATTTGCATTTCCCTAATGGTTAGGTATATTGAACATTTTCTTAAGTGTGTGTTAGCCTTTTGTAATTCTTCCTTTGAGAATTCTCTATTTAGTTCTCTGTCCCACTTTTGGAGTGGTTTGTTGCATTTTTTAATGTTTTTTTTTTAATTGTTTGTAATTCTAGATATTAGGCTTATGTCAGGGGCATGAGTGGCAAAGATTTTCTCCCATTCAATGGGTAGTCAATTGGCTCTGCTTATGGTGTGTTTTGGCAAAAGCTTTTTAGCTTCTTGAGATCCCATTTGTTGAGTGCTTGTCTAATTTCCTTGGCTACTGAGGTTTTGTTCAGGAAGTCTTTTCCCAGTTCTATATCGTGGAGAGTGCTACCTATGTTTTCTTACAGTAGTTGAAGTTTCAAGTCTTATACTGAGGTCTTTAATCCATTTGGACTTGATTTTTATGTATGGCAAAATGAGTGGGTCTAATTTCATTTTTCTACATATGGTCATCCAATTAGTCTAACAGCATTTATTGAAGATGCTGTCTTTTTTCCAGTCTACATTATTGGTGTCTTTGTCAAAGATCAAGCAGTTGTAGTTGCTTGCCCTAAGTTCTGGGTCTTCGATTCTGTTCCAGTGGTATATGTTTCACTTTTATCTTCCAATACTATGTTCTTTTCTTCACTATAGCTTAGACCAGATATGGTGATACCACCAGATTTTTTTTTTTTTTAAACTGAGGATATATTTGGACATCTGAGCCCTTCTGCTATTCCATATGAGTTTTGAAATCCTCTTTTCAATCTCTGTGAAGAATGATGCTATTATTTTTATTGGTATCCCATTAAAACTGTATATTGCTTTTGGTATAATTGTCATTTTTACAATATTAATTCTACAAATCCAGGAGCATGGGAGGTGTTTTCATCTTCTCAAGCCCTCCTCTATTTCATTAAGTATTTTTAGTTTTTCATTATATAGGTTTTTCACATCCTTTGTCAGTCCTTTGAATATAGAAAAGTGACTGATTGTTGTCCATTGATTTTGTATCCTACAACTTTTCTAAAGGATTTTATCACCTTTAGAAGTTTTGAGATGGAGATTTTCAGGTCACTTATGTATAGGATCATGTCATCTGCATATAGAACTAACTTGACTTTTTCCTTTCTGATTTAAATCCATTTTATTTCTTTCTCTTTTCTTATTGCCCAGGCTAGTACTTCTAGTACTATGTTGAAGAGCAGTGATGAGACTGGGCACCCCTGTCTTGTTCCCAGTCTGAGTGCAAACTTCTTAAGTTTTTCCCCATAAAATATTATTTGGACTTTAGGAGCTTTATGTATAGCCTTTATTGTATGGAGGTATAAACCCCTCCATGCCTATTATTTCTAGTGTTTTGATCATGAAGTGGTACTGTATTTTGTCAAAGACCTTTTCTGCATCATTTGAGATGATCATGTGATTTTTATGGTTTAGTTTATTTATGTGGTATATTATTCTGACCAATTTTCATATGTTAAACAATCAGTACATCCCTGGGCTGAAGCCTACTTAATCAAGGTGGATAATGGTTTTGATGTGTTGTTGAATTCAGTTTGTAAGGATTTTGTTCAGGATCTTTGCATCAAAGTTCATTAGGGATATATTTGTATATATTTTTTTTTCCTTGCTGCATCTCTGTCTGGTTTTGATATTCATACGGGGTGTCATGGAGGATTCTCTAGTCTCCAATTATGAAAAACAGTTTTTTTTTTCTTAAAATTGGTTGGAGTTCTTCTTTGAGGTTTGATAGAATTCATCTGAGAAGCCATCTGGTCCTAGATTTTTGTTTGGGGGAGGTTTTTGATTAACTTTAAAAAATCTACTTATTTATTTTTTAGTAATTAGTTTTGTGCTCAGTGAATATAGTCAAGTTGGTACCATTGTTAGCCTCCTCACTGTCCTCCCCATTCCCCCTGACCCCTCTTTGTTGAGGTATATGGGTCATGCATTGTGGGGTGGTTTTTGATTAATTTTTTTAATCTCCGTGGAAGTAATAGATTTGTTTGAGAGATTAATCTCCTCTTAGTTTTGCTTTGGTAGGTGGTATTTGTCTAGTAATTCATCCATTTCTTTTAATTTTGTGGGGTAGAGGTTTTGAAAGTATGCCCTGATGAGTCTTTCAATTTCATTGATGTCTGTTGTGATCTCTCCTTTTTCATTTTTTATTTTATTAATATGACACTTCACTTGTTTTTACTTGATCAATTTGTGCAAGGGTTTGTCAATCTTGTTTATTTTTTCAACGAATTAGCTCTTTGTTTCTTTGATTTTTTTTAAATGTTTCCTTAGTTTGTAATTCATTAATTTCTGCTCTAATATTGATTAATTCTTTCTTCTTGAGCTCTTTGGGTTGGATTTTCTTTGTTTTCCAGTGTCCTTAGGTGGACAGTCTTTTTATTGATCTTGGATGTCTCTGTCTTTCTAATGAAGGCATTTATGGCTATGAATTTCCCCCTTATGACTGCCTTCATTGAGTCCCATAAATTTTGGTAGGTTATGTTTTCAATATCATTCAATTCTAGGAATCTTACAATTTCTTTTTTTAACTTAAAGTTTGCTGCTGAGTCTCCAGGGGTGATAGAGTTCTTGATGTGTCTCTTGTTAATTTCTAGCTTTAAAGCATTGTGATCTGATATGATTATATGATGACATGATGATGTTACTTCAATCTTCCTCACTTTATGAAGGCACACATTATGGCCGAATATATGGTCAATTTTGGAGAAAGTTCCATGGGCTGCTGAGAAGAATGTATATTCTAAAGAGTTGTAGTGGAAAGTTCTGTAGAAATCTCTTAGGTCTAGTTAATCTATTGTGTTATTGAACTCTAGTATATCCCTTTTGATTTTTGGCTTAGATGATCTATCTATTGATGATAGTGTAGTACTGAAGTTTCTGACTCTGATGGTGTTACAGTCAGGTTTGCATTGCTGGTGGAAACCACCCAACCAAGAGCAGATTGTTGGGGAAAAATAAAAAGATTTATTTTGGTTTACAGGCGGAAGGGGAAGATTCACAATGGCAGAAGAGAATGATGGCATGAGCAGAGGGTGGACATCACCGCCCTGGCAAACATAGGTGGACAACAGGAACAGGAGAGTGTGCCAAACACTGGCATGGGGAAACTGGCTATAATACCCATAAGCTCGCCCCCAATAATACATCAACTCCAGCAGGTGGTAATTCCTAAATCCCCATCAGCTGGGAAGCCAGCATTCAGAACACCTAAGTTTATGGGGGGCACCTGAATAAAACCATCACATTCCACCCCTGGCCCCATAAACTGATACCCATACATGATATAAAACACAATGCATTCAGTATGACTTTAAGAGTCCTCATAATTTTTATCAATTCCAGTGATGTTCATACATCCCTATAGTACAAGATGTTTTAACTGTGCCATACTAAATACTAAAAAATCCCCCCCAAACACACAGTGGCACAGAATAAATATTGACACTGCAAAAGATGGCATAGGGCATAGCAAAGAAATATTCAATCAATACAACATTTGAAACAACCAGGGAAAACATCAAACTCTGTAGCTTCAAGTCCAACCATTCTAGCCAGTGACATATCTCCAAGTCTGATAATTCTAACCAGCAACAAGTCTCTGGAATTCCAATTCCACCCCTCCAGCTAGGCTACTCACAGTCCTGGAAAATTTCATCAGGGCCAGCAGCTTTCCTTAGCAGCCATCTTGTGGTCCCAACATCTCCACTGTATCTCTACAGCAACCCATGGTTCATCCTCATGGCCCCATTGGGTCTCCATGCAGGCATCCAGCAAACCTGCTTCACACTGCCCATGGCTATTTCCAAAACAAAAGACCATGTTGAAAACTCAATGACCCTCTCTCTCCTGAATTTTGTATACTCCACAATACCAGGTAGGGTGCCAATTTGTTAATCCAGGGGAGAATAAAGCAGACTTTGAAGAACAGGACACTCCATGAGCATTCAGACACCTTCAAAAGAGTCTACATTCTTCCTGGTGCTCCAGTGCAGGTCAATTGACCCAATCTGAAAGGTTGAAATTCCTTAAAAAATTTACAGGGAAATGGGCAGAAATTTAGGCCCAAATTTTTTGTTTTTTCTGTGCCATATCCCTCTTTTCACACCAGTTCATTTCTATGCAAAGCAGCCCTGCACAACTTCTCAGGGCACAGGCAAAAGAGCAAGCTTCTCATACAAACTGCTAGCCTAGTCCAAGCAAAGTTCTTACCCTCATAAGCCAAACCTCACAGACCATATTTCTTACTTCATTCAGCTTTTTCAGCTCAGACCAGAATAGTCCATCAAGCTGTATTAACAGCACTGCAAGGCATCTCTTAGGCCAAGGTTTTCAAATTCTTCCACATTCCACTTAAAAATCAGCTCCAAAAGGCTAAAGCCACACAGTCAGGTGTCTAACAGCAACCCCACTCCTCCATACCACTTTACTGCTGCAGTCAGGTTTGCATTGCTGGTAGAAATCACCCAACCAAGAGCAGCTTTTGGGAAAAAGTAGTTTATTTTTATTTACAGGCTTGAGGGGAAGCTCCACGATGCAAGGGGAAAAATATGCCATTAGCGGAGGGTGGATATCAGCTCCTGGCCAACATAGGTGGACAACATCAACTGGAGAGTGTACCAAACACTGGCATGGGGAAACTGGCTATAACACCCATAAGCCTGCTTCCAATAATGCACTGCCTCCAGCAGGCTTTAACTCCTAAATCTCCATCAGCTAGTAACCTAGCATTCAGAACACCTAAGTTTATGGGGGATACCTGAATCAAACTACCACAGATGGTGTGGTTGTTTATTTCTGTTTTGTTGTTGAGGAGATTTTGTTTCATAAACTGTGGTGCACCTGTGTTAGGTGCATGTATATTTATGCTTGTGATATGCTCCTGTTGGATCATTCCCTTGATGGGTAGGAAGTGGCTTTCTTTGTTCTGTTTGATTACTTTTAGTTATTAATATAGAAACATCCCCTTGTTTATTATTTCTATTTGCTTGGAATATCATATTTCAACCTTTCACCCTAAGGAGGTGTCTATCTTTAATGTTGAGGTGGGTTTCTTGAAGACAGCCGATAGAAGTGTCCAGTTTTTTGAACCATCTTGATAGCCTGTCTTCTGATGGGTAAATTAAGGCCACTAATATTTAAGATTATTACTGTGTGGTTTGAATTAATCCCTGCCATGTGAAATGTTTTATGGGGTTTGGTATTTTCTTGTTTTATGTACTTTTTTTGAGTCTGGTTCATTTTGGTTATTGTGATCTTCTTCTTGTTAGCTCTTGAAATTGGCTGTTTGACTGTTCTATGTGAAGTATTCCCTCCTGTATTCTCTATAGGTTTGGCTTTGTATTCATATAATCATAGGGTTGAGCTTTTTCATGGAAAGTTTTTTCTTTTACTTTATATTATGAGAGATACTTTTGCTGAGTAAAGTAGCTTGGGTTGGAAGTCATAATTTTTCAGACTTTGAAGTGTTTCATTCCAGGCCCCTCTGGCTTTCATGGTTTCCATTGAGAAAGCTGATGTAATTCTGACGGGATTCCTTTGTATGTTGTGAATTGCTTCCCTCTTTCTGCTTTTAACACTCTCTTTGTTTTTGTTGTCAAGAGTTTTAACGATGATGTGTCTTGGAGAGTTTCTTCTTTGGTTCTGTGTATTTGGTGTTGTGTGGGCTTTTTGTATTTGTATGGGCCTCTGTTTTGTGAAATTGGGAAAATTTTCTTCAATAGTTTTGTTGAAATGTTCTCTATGCCTCTGGTCTGCATTTCTTCTCCTTCTGGTATACCCATGATCTGGATGTTTTGTTGTTTCCTTGTTTTCTGGTCACTTGACTTTTTGAACTTAGCAAAGTTTTTGGCTTTCCAACCTTTTTTTTTTTTTTTTTTTTCTGTCTTATCTTCCAGGTCAGAGGTTCTGTCTTCCACATGAGTAACTCTGTTGGTGAGTGGTTCTACAGAGGATTTCATAATTTCTACTTTATTTTTCGTTTCTGTTGTGTTGTTTTGAATCATGTCCATTTCTGTTTTTGAGGTGCAATTTCAACTTGAGTTTTGTTTTTCCTGATGCTTCCTGTAGTTAATTCTTGCATTTGATCAAGTCTTCACTAAGGTTAATTGACCAGATGTTGAGATCTTCCATTTCTTCACTTACCTTCTATTTATTTATGTCTATTTGCAGTGTTGTCACATATTCTTCAATCAGGTTAAGCCTAATTTGGAGACAATTCTGTTCAATTTAATTTATATGATTGTTGCTTCTTTGATAGCTCATTTCAAGTTCAGTGATTTAATAGGGTGTCATTGGTTGTTGTGTTTCCATTTTGGGAATGAATTTCTGTTGTTTTCTCTATAATTTCATTGGAAGCTTATACTGTAAGACTAGGCATTCTTGGAGGAGGTCTGTCAATTTTCTGACTTTCATTGGCTTTTTTGCGTTGTTGTCTACCCATTTTTTATAGAGGAAGCAAGTTTCTGTCCTTTAGCCCTTTCACACTCTGACTCAGGTGAACAGGGATGTTGGATCCTAGTGGCCAATCAGTATATCAGAGAAAAACACCTGACTCCACAGCTCCTACAGATACAAGGCCTCCCAAAGCAGGGCACAATGGGGCCTACCAGGACCAGGGTCTGGGAAGAGCAAGGGAACAGGGATCAGCCTTACTTTGTGCTGAGCCCTCCAATACACAAACCCGGGCAAGCAACTCAGATCTGGGAAGTGGAAGGAGCCCAGAAATGGGTCTGGCCAATTCACTCCAGACAGCTGTGCCTGCCCACACATTGTCTAAGCAAGGAACTCAGACATGGGTATAGTAGAAGCCCATAGAGGGGTTTGGCCTACACACTCCAGACCACAGTGCCCACCTCCACACTCTCCAAGGAAGGAACTCAGACCTGAGAGTTGGGAGTAGCATGGAAATGCATCTAACCAACTTATTCCAGACCATGGCACCAGTCCACACACTCTGTGCAAGGAACTCAGGCTTGGAAGATGGGAGGAGTCCATAAATGGGACTGATCTACTCACTCCAGACCGAGGTGCCCACCTGCACACAGTCAGAGAAAGGAACTCAGACCTGGAAGTTTGAAGTAGCCTCAAATGGGTCTGGCCTATTTACTCCAGACTGTGGCATCTGCTTACACACCGTCTATGCAATAAGCTCAGGCTCAGAAGGCAGGAGTAGCCTAAAAATAGGACTGGCCTACTCACTCACTCCAGACTGCAATGCCCTCCCAAACACTGTCAGAACAAGGAATTCAGACCCAGGAGTTGGAAGTAGCCCAGAAATGGGTCTGATCTACTCATTCCAGAATGGGCACCCACCTACACACCATCAGCACTAGAAACTCAGCTAGAATATAAACTTAAAGTAAATATTTTATTTTATTTTATATTTTTAGGTAGGGTCTTTCTCTAGCCTAGACTGACCTGGAATTCATTACGTAGTCTCAGGGTGGCCTCAAACTCATGGCAATCCTCCTACCTTGGCCTCCCACATGCTGGGATTAAAAGTGTGTGCCACCACTCCTGAATTATTGATAATTTTAAATATGTATGTATGTATGTGTGTGTATATATATATATATATATATATATATATATATATATATATATGAATATGTGTGTGTATATATATATATGTATATATATATGCACACACACATACATAGTACTTGATTTTGTTCCTTTCCATTGCCTTCTCTTGGATCCCCCACCCTCTTCCTTCCACTTAGCCCTTTCTTTTCCCCCCAAAGTCTCTCTTCCTCATTGATGTCTCCTGTTCTTTTTGTGTATAGGTGTAACTATATGGGTGTGATCCTCTGATTTTAATGAGGTATCTGCATTTGCATACTGAGGGATTATTTACCAAAAATTCTTGTCCTACCAGTCTATGAGACTACACAAAGGGTCTCCCAGTCTCCCAGATACAACTAACTGCCTGTAACTATTCACAGAAATGGAGGCCCTGCACCCTCTTTCATCACCCATAAGAAAACCAACCTGGAGAATGCTGAAAGGCCCAGTATTTTATGGGTCCTTTGTATATTACAGCAGTAATTGTGAATTTAATGACCATTTATGCTTGGCCAACAGCATTCTATGAAATTCCTTCATATCCCCTGGCTCTTACAGTCTCTCCTACCTCTGTTCCACATTGTTCCCTGAACACTAGATGGGGTGATATATGTATTTCATTTATCACTAAGCACTTCAGAGTTACTTATTATTCAGTAATAAGTAAAGTTTCTAGAACTTTAGTTTTTAGTGATAAATAAAGTAAGTTCCTAGAACTTATTGAGTTTTGAGTCTCTGGTTCTCTACCTAGACATGAATGGCAGTAATCTAGATATACATACTTACAGAGCAATTTAATGGATTCATAACATACTTATTTAGCCAAACAATAGTATTATACCTCCTAGGGAATATGATCTCCTCAGCCATAGGCACTTGAAACTGTTTTCAGTACCACAAATGAATTTCATAGCATGCAGAAGGCCTCTTTTTTTTAAAAATTTTTTTATTTTTTTTTATTTTTATTTATTTATTTGAGAGTGACAGACACAGAGAGAAAGACAGATAGAGGGAGAGAGAGAGAGACAGAGAGAGAATGGGCGCGCCAGGGCCTCCAGCCTCTGCAAACGAACTCCAGACGCGTGCGCCCCCTTGTGCATCTGGCTAACATGGGACCTGGGGAACCGAGCCTCGAACCGGGGTCCTTAGGCTTCACAGGCAAGCGCTTAACCGCTAAGCCATCTCTCCAGCCCTCAGAAGGCCTCTTATCCAATCAGAGAGCAGTTGATTATCCCAATAATAGCTATGCCACTTTTGCTCTAGTGTGTGCATAATGCCTGCCTAGTTGGTTGTGAAGCTCACTGGTCCACTTTTAGTTAAAGCAGATTGAAGTTCTTTCAAGCTCTGTTTATTTATTTATTTTTATACTTAGTAGGGATATATAATATGTTGGTACCATTCTTTCCTTCATTTCTGCCCTCATTCCACTGGGGCCCTTCCTCAGCAGGGTTGCTGGTATTCTGCATGGGATTGTGGGTTATGCATTGTGAGAGCAGAAGTCAGTTTTTGGAGTATCATAGCCCAACCTGTGGCTCTTGCAATCTTTCCACTCCTTCCACAAAATTTACTGAGCCATGGTGGGTGTATTTTAAGTGTGCTTAATTGATGAGCTCTTAATAGCGTCTAGATATCTGCTTTGCTAAGTATTGAGCATCCTCAGTGTCTGTCTCCTTCACCCTGGCACTGATTGCTAGGCTCATTCTGGCAGTGGCACTCTTGATCATCTCCCAAATTCCTCTGTGGCTTCTGTTGGAGCATGGCTGAAGTGTGAGGGGTGGTTTCATTACTCAGGTCTCATTACCTTCTGAAAAAGACTAATGGATTCTCCAACAGAGAGTGAAGTCAGTATAGATTCAATAGGATAAACATTATTTTTCTGAATTTTTAAAAAATGTTTGGTACTCAGTGAATACAGTCAAGTTAGTACCATTGTTAGCCTCCTCCCTGTCCTCTCCCCTCCACAGGGACACTCCTTGTTGGGGTATATGGGTCTTAGTTTGTGGGGTTAGCCATCCGTTATGGGTAGGAAGAAATGTCTCTGTGTATCATGACCCAACATGTGGCTCTGACATTCTTCCACCCCCTCTTGCACAAATTTCCATGAGCCATGTTGGGTTCAGCTTAGATTTGCTTCAGTGATGAGGTCTTGGGAACCTCTATGTCTCTGTATATCTGGTTTTGTAGGAGTTGATTGTTCTCTGTATCTATCTCCTTCACCCTTGTGCTGGTACCAGGTTGATGAAGAAAACAGCACTCTTGCTTATTTCCCCAATTATTCTTAGTTTCATCTGGGGCCCTTTTGAGGTATGATGGGGTGATTTTTTTCCTTAGGATCTGCATCTATCCGAAAAAGAGAAACAGATTCTCTGATGGAGAGTAAAGTTAGCACCAGATAAATGTTATAACAATTATTTTTTTAGAGAGAAATTAATAGATTTAGGCCCTCTTTTAGCCCATGATTGGTGGAAGCTTGAAATTGGAGAGTGGGCTCATTTTTGAATATGGTTTTGTATTGATTTCCAACTCCAGCTATGGTTCCATTCCTCTGAGTAGATCAGTTAGCCAAATCAAGAGCAGCTGGGTTCCCACCATGGCTATGCACCACTATTGCACTTATGTGAACATCACATCAGGTTGTTTGCTGCTAAGCAGCTTAGACCATGAGTTTCTTGGGCAGATATTGGTCATTTTCCCCAAGTAGCTCATATAGCACCTTCAGGCACTAGACGCACTCACTGTCTGGGGACTGAGAGATGGCTTATTAGTTACGGCACTTGCCTGAAAATCTTATGGACTCATGTTTGACTCTTTAGGTCCCATGTAAGCCAGTATGCACAAGGTTGTACATATGCATGAGGGGGAACATACATCTGGAGTTTGATTATAGTAGTTGAGGTCTTGGTGTGGCAAATCTTTTTCCCTCTCACTCTTGCTCTCTCACATTAAAAACAAGCAAACAAACCCCCACCAAAAAAAAAAAAAAAACTATTGGTTACCCACAAAGGCTGGGTGCCACTATTGCACTAGTGTGTATATCTTGTAAGCATGTTTCTTCTGAATAGCTTAGACCTCTGGTTGTTAAGACCATTGTTGGCTATATTCACCTAGTAGCTTGTATAGTGCTTTTCAGCACTAGACACACTGTCTAGGAACTGGCTTTCTTCTGAATTCCACACAGTTTTCTCTGTGTTCTGTGTTGGCATCATAAAGTGTCTTCAGCAATTGTGTCTTACTTTTGACTTCAGGCAGGTAATTAAGTGCTTTGACAGAATCCTGTCTTGTTTTGGGGACTTCATAGGTCCATCTAGTCAATAGGTCATTAAGGGTAGCAACCAATTTTTGGTACTGGTAGTTATAGACCATATCCAAATTTTTATTTAAGGTTAAGCTTTATCCCCCCACCCACTCCTCCAGGACCCTTCCTTTCAGGTGCTCCTCTGCTAATCCAATTGAGGATTAAATCCTTTAATCTATATTCAAAGATAAAGGTTTCTATGGTTCTATTGTGGCTTTAGTTTTGTGTTTGTTTCCTGCACTTTCCTTTCCTTTACCCCCAAAACACTTCTATCCCTATTGCCTGGGTCTCAAATTACCTATCAGGTATGTCAGAAACTTGAACTCATTCAGGTTAGGAACCATGGATGAGTGGTTATGATCTGTTCCAAGTTCATCCATTTTCTTACAAATTTCATTGTATCATTGTTTTTCTAACTGCTGTGTAAAATTCCATTGTGTTAGTGTACCACAAATTTGTTACCCATTTATCCAATGATGGGCACATGGGTTGATCCCGTTCTTAGCTACTATTAATTGAGCAACTATAAACATGGTTAAGCAAATATCTCTGTAGTGAAACATGGAGCATTTAGGATAAATGTCCAATAATGGAATAACTAGGTATTTTGCTAGCTCTATTTTGTCATTTTCAGGTATCTCCATATTGATTTCCATAGTGGTTGTCCAAGTTTACATTCCCACCAATGGTGAATAGGGTACCTCTTTCTCCACATCCTTGTCAAGATTTGTTGTTGTTTGATTTTTATAAGATTGCCATCTTTACTAGAGTAAGATGGACTCTCATAGTTGTTTTAATTTGCATTTCCCTGATAGGTAGGGATGTTGAAATTTTTCTTATGTGTGTTAGCCATTTGTAATTTTTCCTCTTAGATATTCCTATTCCATTTTCTGCCCCATTTTTTGAGTGGTTCAGGGTTTTTATTGCTTTTTCTTTCTTTTTTTTTTTTTTTTTTTGAGTTCTTTGTAGATTCTAGATACGACTTCTTTGACATTGGTATAGCTGGTGAAAATTTTCTCCAATTCTGTGAGTAATCTATTAGCTCTGATTATGTTACATTTGTCTGTGCAAAAGCATTTTAGCTTAATGAGACTCCATTGGTTGAGTGATTATTTAATTTCCTGGGCCACTGGGGTTTTGTTTGGGAGGTTTATCCCCACTTATATATTGTGGAGTGTTCTTCCTATTTTTTTTTCTTCCAGTAGGAGAAGGGTTTCGGGTCTTATATTGAGATATTTAATCCATTTGGATGTGTTTTTTATTTGATTAATTTTTTATTTAATAGAGAGAGAGAGAGGGAGAGAGAGAGAGAAAGAGGGAAGAAAGATGGAGAGAATGGATATGCCAGGGCCTCCAGCCACTACAAACGAACTCCAGATGCATGTGTCCCTTTGTGCATCTGGCCTATGTGGGTCCTGGAGAATTGAATCACAGTCCTTTGGCTTTGTAGGCAAATGCATTAAATGCTAAGCCATTTCTCTAGCCCAGGACATAATTTTTGTGTATGGTGAAATGTGTGAGTATAGTTTCATTTTTCTAATATGTCCATTCAATTTATCTGGCACCATTTGTTGAAGATGCTGTCTTCTTTCTAGTCTACATTATTTTTTAACCTTTGTTAAAGATCAAGTAGCTGTAGTTACTTGAACTAAGATCCAGGTCTTTAATTCTGTTCCATTGATCTACATTTCTGTTTTCTTGCAAGTACTATGTAATACTGAATGCCAGGAGGCATGTAGGCCATGGGCACAGTTGCTGGAACATGCAGTTGGTTCAGCAGAGAATCTAGGCAGGGTGTCAGGGTTGTGGCAATTTGGGCAAGTGGTTGGGGGAACCTAAGGGTCTAGTGGGCCTGAGAGCATGGGTTTTTGCAGATTCCTAACTGTTGTCCTCTGTGCCCACCCACTAGAGGTCTGCTAAGACCTACTCATACTGTAGTCCCTCAGATCTTGTGTGATATTGCTTAGGAGCTGAATAATGGTCAGGAGGGCACCATCTTGCCTGGAAGTCCCAAGCTCTGCTTTTATAGTATGATTTTCATAATATTCAAACCACAGTTTTCAATTTTAATCTTAGCCTTACTCATAATAGTTATAGATAGGCTCTTTCTTTGAAGTAAAGTCACCTAATTTCTCTTTACAAGCTGATAAATTTTTTATCAAGATCAAGTTCCCATAGCCAGAGTTCTTAGGTGCCAGTAAAAAAAAAAAAAAAAAAAAAAAAAAGTGCAAGTATTTATTGTGGCAGATTTGTTGTGTCTAAGCAACTTGCTTAACCTTGAAGACTTTGTTTGTCTCTACATTATGGAACTGGCGTTACCCTCATATAACAGTTATGGATATCATTGAAATCACAAAGTAGGATGAACATCACCAGTTTGCCCAGAAAATGTAAACCTCCAAGACCTTATTGTTTTCTTCATTTTCAAGATTATGCCTAATCTGCAGAAGAAATTCTTTCTATGATTTTTCTTCTTGCTAAAAAGTTCCTTATCCATATTTACAGTAATAACTAAAGGGCTAGTTTCACATACTGTTTTGGGTAAACAGTTATGTTTAGTAAGACCTCTTATGTGGCCACTGGGGTCAAGCTTTTACCAAGAAAGATACATAAGCTATGATAGCTGGGCAGTGCATCTCTTCTTCACTTAGCATTGGAACTCCCACAGAACACACCTCAAGCTTCAGACTGCAGTACAAATGATAAATCAATTCTATAACCACTGAGCTTTGGGCAGATGAACTGATTTTAATATGTACTTAAAAGTTGGTAACCCCTCTTCCTGCAGAGGCATACCTATTCATCACAGCACCAAACAGTACAATACAGCAAAACTGGCATGGGCACTACTGAGGTTCATACATATAAAGGAATGTTGTTTTTGATCAGGTGCTTGGTGTTCTGTATCATGACACATCAATTCTGTGTTGGATGAAACCCAACCTATGCAGAAAGAACACTTAGAGCCCTAGAAGAGAGCTTAAGATTAGATCAATCTCCAAATTATCCAAGATCAGGAACCAGATGTGTGAATGAATAAGGTTCCAGATGTGTGACTTCTCTGCCATTCAGCTATAGCAAGCTATTTGATATTTTTTATTAGTTTTGTAATCAGCAAATACAGTCAGTTTGGTACCATTATTAGGCTCATCTGTGAACTATGCCTCCCCTTTGGCCCCTCCTTGTTGAGGTATATGGGTCATACATTGTGGAGTTAGCCCACAGTTATGGGTAAGATAAATGTCTCTGCATATCATGACCCAACATGTGGCTCTGACATTCTATCCACCCCCTCTTCGGCAAAATTTCCCTGAGCCATGGTGGGTTCATTTTTGGTCTGCTTCACTGATAAGGTGTTTGGGGCTCTGAGGATCTGGCTCCCTGATTTGGTAGGAGTTGATTTTTCTCTGTGTTGGTCTTCTTCCCCCTTGTGCTGGTATCCGGTTCATCAGGAAAACAGCACCCTTGCATATTTTGCCAATTTTTCTTAGTTTCAGCCAGAGCCCTTTTGAGGTATGATGGGGTGGCTTTCTCCTTAGGATCTACATCTATTTGAAAAAGAGAAGCAGATTCTCCAACAGAGAGTAAGTTAGCACCAGGACAAATGAGATAACCCTTACTTTTTTTATAGATATTTTAATAGGTGTAGGCCCTCTTGTAGCCCATGATTGATGGTAGCTTGATAGTGGAGAGTGGGCTTATGTTTGGATATGGTTCTGACTTGTTTCCCAGATCCAGCTATGGGTCCCATACCACTGAGGGGATCAGTTAGCCGAATCAAGAGCAGTTGGTTCCCCACCATGGCTATGTGCCACTATTGCACTTGTGTGGGCATTGCAACAAGTTATTTCCTGCTAAATAGGTTAGACATGAGTTGCTTGGACAGATATTGGTCATTTTCCCCCAGTTGCCCATGTAGCACCTTCTGGCACTAGACATGCTGGCTGTCTGGGGACTGACTCTCTTCTAGCTTCCAGCCATGCCATTACATTTTATGTGTCAACTGCATATGGTGTCTTCAGCAGTAGGGTCTTACCACTAACCTCTGGTGGGTCATCAAGTACTCTGACAGAAATATGTCTGTCTTTAAGGAAACCTTGTAGGTCTCTCTGATCAAAAGCTCATTGTGGATGATAGTCCCATACTGGTACTTGGAGTTACAAGTCAGTGCCCACTAAGAAAATGAGGGAAAAGATAACTAATATACAAGAGTTAAAGATAAGAGATAGAGAAGGTGGGGGAGAGAGAGGGAGGGACTATATAGAAGATTAAGGTTAGCCTTGGTTCTACCCTCTCCAGTGCCTTGTGGTTCAGGTGTTCCCTGTAAGGGCCTGGTGAAGGTTCAGCCATTTGGTCTGCCTTTTAGGTAGTAGAATTTTATGTTATCATTGTTGTTTGGGTCTAGATCTGTGTTTTCCATGCCTTCAATGCCTCCCCTCCATATCCATCCATCCTAGTGTCTAGTCCATGAGATGCTTGCTGGGTGTGTAAGGTATCTTGGGTAGGTTCAGGTTAGGTGTTGTAGATGAGTGAGACTATGTGGTGACTTTTTTTTTTTTTTCTGTGATTGGGTAAGTTCACTGAGTATGATCTGTTGCAGGTTCAACCATTTTTCCCCAAATTTCATTGTGTCATTTTTTTCTTACTGCTATAAAGAATTCCACTGTGTAGATATACCACTCTTAGTTATCCATTCTTCTAGTGATGGACATCTGGATTGATTCCAGCTCTTAGTTATTATGAATTGAGCCACTACAAACATGGTTAAGCAAATCTCTCTGGCCTATGGTTTGAAGGTTTTAGAGTAGATTCCCAGTAAGGGAATAACTGTGTCTGTTGGTATCGCTTCAGTCAGCTTTTTCAGGGGTCTACATATTGCTTTACAAAGTGGTTGTGCCATCCTGCATTCCCAACAGTGCATGAATGTTCCTACTTCTCCACATCCTTGCCAGCATTTATTTTCATTTGAGTTTTTGATGTTTGCTAGCCTTATTGGGGTAAGGTGCAATCTCATAGTTGTTTTAATTTGCATTTCTCTGATGATTAGGGATGATGTACATTTTCTTAAGTGTGTGTTTCCAATTTGTGTTTCTTCTTCTGTGAAGTGCCTGTTTAGCTCTTTGCCCCATTTTGTGAGTGAGGTGTTTGACATTTTACTGTTTAGAATTTTGAGTTCTCAGTTTTGAGAAATTGAGTTCTAGAGATTAGGCCTCTATCAGTTAGATAACCCTCAAATATTTTCTCCCATTCTGTAGGTAATCTTTTGACTTTCCTTTTTGTATGCTTGTCTGTAAAGAAACTCTTCAGCTTCATGTGATCCCATTGGTTGAATGACTGCTTAAGATATGAGCTACTGGGGTTTTGTTCAGGAAGTCTTTTGCCATTCCTATTTCATGGAAAGCACTTCCTAAATTTTCTTCCAGTAGTGGTCAAGGGTCTGGTCTTATATTGAGGTCTTTGATGCATTTGGATTTGAGTGTAGTGCATGGTGAAATGTGTGGATCAAGTTTCAGTTTCCTGCATATGGTTATCCAGTTTGTCCAGCACCATTTGTTGAAGATGCTGTCTTTTTTCCAGCCTATATAATTTGGGCCTTTGTCGAATATCAAGTAGCTATAGTTGCTTGACCCAAAGTCTGGGTCCTCAAGTCTATTCCGTTGGTCTATACTCCTGTTTTATGCCAGTACCATGTTGCTTTTATTACTATGGCTTTGTAATATAGTTTTAGTTCAGTTATGGTGATGCCTTCACAGGCATTTCTTTGGCTGAGGATATGTTTGGATATGCGAGGCCTTCTGCTGGGGTGATGGCTAATTCATTACAGGTGTTTGCTTGCAAAGCCTATTGGCTCTCATTCAATTACGAAGTACTCACATACATTCAAATGCACAAAGTGGTGCATTCGTTGGAGTTTTTTTTAGTGATAGGGAGCACTGTAACACTCTCTCTCTCTCTCTCTCTCTCTCTCTCTCTCTCTCTCTTCTTTCTCTCTCTTTCTCCTGTCTCTCTTTCTTTCTCAAATAAGTAAAAATAGTGTTTAAGAAATAACTGTGTGTGGCTGTGCATGACTATAACTCTAGTACTGAGAAAGATGGAAACAAGTGGATCCCCAAAGCTCCCTGGTCACTCAGTGTCACCAGCTCTAGGTTCAAGTGGATGATCTTGTCTCAGAGACATAAGGTGGAAGAATGATATAGTGAGAGATCTAATATTGTCCCATAACCTCCATATGCATGAGAAAGGGATGCATCTGCACACATGTATGCTTTTACTCTATACATGCATGCTTGTATTGCACATACAGTACATATACACCTCTCCTCCCCACACAAATCTAAAGTCAGGATTTGGCAAAGAGAATTAGGGGTAAATTCTAGTCTCTAAAGAAAGAAAAGGAGGAAGACCTACTAAACAGGAAATAAATCTAGATGTTTAAGTCAAAACTTTGTTTTAGTTTGTATCACAATTAGAATGGTCATGTTTTAACACTTGGCCACAAGTGGTGGTGCTCTATTTTGGGAAACTATGAAAACCTTGGTGGTGGGATCTAGCTTGAGACTATATATCACTAAGGGTTGTTTTTATTTTTGTTGTTGTTGTTTTTAGGGAATGTTATCTTTGCTCACTTCCTGTCTCACTTTTGATTTATAGTCCATTGTGATGTGAACAACTTCCCAAAGAAACTTCTACTACCCCAAACTAATTGCATGATCATGCCTTTCCACCATGATGGTGTGAGTCCATTTGAAACTGTGAGCTAAAATAAATTTTCCTCTCTTGAATTGCTCCTGTCAAACATTCTGTTATAGTAATAGAAAACTATAACCAGCACTTGAGAGTTGGCTTAGTGATTGAGACTCTTGCCTACCAAGCCTAAGGACCCAAATTTGATCTTTCTCCAGATCCCACATAAGCCAGATGCACAAAAGCTGAGGCAAGCACAAGGTCTCACGTGCCCACTAGATGGTAAGAATGTCTGAATTTTTATTGCTAAGACTCTGGCATGTCAGTTCTCTTTCTCTCTCACTCTGTCTCTCTCTAAAACAAAACAAAACAAACAAAAAAAAAACCAAAACAACAACAACAACAAAAAAAAAAAACATAAAGAAAAAACTGAAACTGAATGTATTCCAAGAAATCGATTAGCATGGTACCAGTAAGATATTGATCAGATTTTGTTCCATGACCTAAATGTGTCTGTGCATTTCTAAATTTCACAAACCTTGAATATAGTCAGAGATCTTACCTGTTGGCTCTGGAAATTTGAAATTGACTAGTACCTTTGAAATATAAGTGAGTTTCTGAGATAATAACTGTTCATGTTGAGTAAACTTCTCTATCAAACACTTAGTTTAACTACAGCATTCAAAAACAAATTTTCTTTTCCATTGAGAGTCCATTTATAACTTAAAAACCAAGATCTAGGCTGGAGAGATGGCTTAGCTGTTAAGCTCTTGCCTGTGAAGCCTAAGGATCCTGGTTCAAGTCTTGATTCTCCAGGACCCATGTTAGCCAGATGCACACGGGGGCGCACACTTCTGGAGTTCGTTTGCAGTGGCTGGAAGCCCTGGCACTCCCATTCTCTCTCTATATATATCTGCCTCTTTCTCTCTCTGTCACTCTCAAATAAATAAATAAAAATGCACAAAAAAAATTTAAAAAAACAAGATCTACACATAATGACTACTCAGTCCAAGTCTTAAAATGGCAATTATCACATGAAAAATCATCTCCATCTACAATAAAAAGTAGAAAGCCTTTTTGTTTTCACTAATACTCTCAGATTGAAAATAATTAGAGACCATACATCCTAATTGAAAAGTCAAGAAAAAGACCTTCAAAATTCATTTACTTTAATATCATTTGTGGTTAATGGATAGAGATCCTTATTCATTTTTCTGATATAAACATTTTACACCTATAAAAGATATCAACAGTGTAGCATGCACCCATAACTGCACTACTAAAATACTTATCTGGGCTGTAGTGAAAGCTTAGTGGTTAAGACATTTGCCTGTGAAGTCCAAAGACCCATGTTCAACTCTTCAGATCCCACATAAACTAGACACACAAGATGATGTAAGTGTGCAAAGTTGCACATTTGCACAAGTGGTGCACTAGAGTTTTACTGCAGTGGCTGGAGGCCCTAACATGCCAACTATCTCTCTTTCTCATTAAAAAAGAAGAAAAATACTTATCAGACCTTACTGTATTGCCAAATTTGTAATAAAATTGTTACAGATTGCATTTATAGTAAAGTAAAAAAAATTGGTAGCTTGTAAATATTTGCTGGAATTGATTTCTGTTCTGTCTTGAGACTACAGTACACATTTCATTGGGAATGGTTTAGGCTATTTTTGGACAATGTTTACCATCTATGTCTACTCTAAGAAGCTCAACAAAGCTGTGTACTTGACAAATGTTACCTATGTTCATCAAATGTGAAGTGCTATATTACCAGAAGAGTCAAATAGGAATTATGGGTATGGAAAGTCAGAACATTTTTTTCTGCTGTTTTATTAAAATTTTACATATTTAATTGAAAAATAAAAATTGTATAAACAAAAAACATATAATGTGATAATCTGATTCATGTGTTCATTGTGTGTATAAAACATTGAACATTTGAGCTGTTTCCATGTCTGAAATGCCTAGAAATTTCCCAATGAAATGTGTACTCAAAGCCCAGGACAGAGCATAAATTAATTAGTTTGCCAGCAAAGAACTACAAGCTATCATATTCTTGACTTTACTATGAATGTAAGCTGTAGCAATCTTACTCTATAGTTGGCAATAAAGTCTAGTAAATATTTATATGGTACATTTATGGGTGCATGCTACACTGTTGATATCTTTTATAGATAGAAAATATTTATATCAGCAAAAGGAATAGAGATCTCTATTTATTAACCACAAATGAGATGAAGAAAAATATAGCAATCAACAAAGAGGGAAGTGTGGATATTTCTTTAACAACTGATTTAGTTTTCTTTGACCAGACACTGGAAAGATATTCTATGGTGGTTTTATTTGTATTTTTGAGAAGCTTTTCATGTTGCTATTAAAATAATAATAATAATAATAATAATAATAATAATAATAGCTATTCTAATGTATAATCTGAATTCAGTATACAAGTTTGGCATTGCTTCACACAGTGTCTGTTGCCAACAAATTGTTATCCATTCTCACTCAAACCACTTGTGTTTGGTATTTCTTTGTGGTATTGATATTTATTTCTTTCATGATTTTCATGCTGAATACCTCTACATATACTTGTAAGTCACAAATGTTTCCCTTTGCAAATTTCTATTCAGATCATTGGCCCATTTTCAATTAAGATTTTTTTCTGTATTAGTTATGTACATACTCAGTGTGTAAACCGCCATACTGGTATCATTGTTAGCCTCCTCCCTGTCCTCTCCCCTCCTAACAGACCTTCCTAGTTGTGAACTGTGGGTCATGCATTGTGGGGTAGCCATCAGTTATGGAGAGGAGTCAATGTCTCTGTGCACAATATCCTGACTTATGGCTCTGATAATCTTTCTGTCCCCTCTTCCATGAATTTCCCTGAGCCATGTTGGGTTCATTTTAGGTCTACATCAGTGATGAGGTCTTGGGATCCTCTGTGTCATTGGATATCTGGTTTTGTAGGAGGTAAGTGTCCTCTGTGTTTATCTCATTCACTCTTGTGCTGGTACCAGCTTCACTAAGAAAGAACCACTCTTGCTCATTTCCCCAATTACTCTATGGTTTCAGCTGGGGTCCTGGTGAGGTTTTATGGGCTGTTTTTTTCACCTCAGTTCTGTATCCATCTGAAAAAGAGAATCAGATTCTCCAATGGAGAGTGAAGCCAGCACCAGATTAATGAGATAGCCATTATTATTTTAGAGGGAATTTAATAGGTGTATGTCCTCTTGTAGCCCAATATTGGTGGAAAGTTGATATTGGACAGTGGACTCATTTTTTTAATATGGTTCTTATTTGTTTCCCAGTTCCAGCTATGGGTTCTGTTCCACTGAGCAGATCCATTAGCCAATTCAAGAGCAGTTGTTAACTGGGCCTGGTGGCACACACTTTTAATCCCAACACTTGGGAGGCAGAGGTAGGAGGATTGCTGTGAATTGGAGGCCTCCCTGAGACTACATAGTTAATTTCAGGGAAGCCTGGATGGGAGTGAGACCCTATCTTGAAAAACCAAAAATTTAAAAAAGAGCAGTTAGTTACCCATCATGGCTGTGTGCAGTTGGGTGAGCATCATGTCAGTTTGTTTGTTGCTGAGTAGCTTAGATCATGAGTAGCTTGAACAGATGTTGGTCATTTTCCCACATTTGCTCATGTAGCACCTTCTGGCACTAGACAAGCTAATTTTCTGGGAACTGACTCTCAACAGCATATGGTGTCTTTGGAAGTAGGGTCTTACCATTAACATTTGGTGGGTAATCAAGTGCTCTAACAGAAATCTGTCTTGTTTTGGGAAACCTTGTAGGTCTCTGTGATAAACAGCTCATTGTGGATGTTAACCACATTTGTTTACTGGGAGTTATAGGCCAGCACCAAGGGAAAATAAAGAAGAAAAAGACAGATAATATAAAAGAGAGAAAAGAGGAGGAAAGAGTGAGATATACAGGAGAAGCTTAAGGGCCCTTTGATTCAGGCATTTCCTCTAAATTGAGTTTTTTGTTGCTTGATTTTTGGTAGATTTTATAAAATGGTTGTGCACATAGACCACCTCCCCTCTGCCCCAATTCTGCTGAGGGTCTTCAGTGGGGTTATTGGTATTCATTTGGGAACTGAGAGGCCTCAGTCAGTCTCTGCAAGGATTGGGAAAACATGGTGTCTTAGGCTATTCCCACCCACCCTGAGGGTCTTACAATCTTTCTGCCCTCTCTTACATGATACTGCCTGAGCGTTGGTGGGCAAGATAGAGATCACATTTAATGTCGCTTTCTCTGTACACACTGGGTCTCTGTTTTTATGAGGTTTGAATGACCATGGTATCTGTTGCCATTTCCCTGGAACTGGTTTTCAGGTTAGCTGTAAGAGCAGTATTTGTGCTTCTCCTGCTTGTCCTATAATGCCTTCTGGACCTGGGGAAAATGAAATAGAGGTAACCCATTTCTTTGTAGGCAGTCAGCTCTCTCTTGATATATTGATGTATCCCCGGTTTTCCCTGTATTTTCCTCCATCTGTAAAATAGAACAGGTTCTTCAACCAAAAGTGAGAACAGTTTGAATAAAAGGTGATAAGCCTAGTCATTAGACAGATATATTGCTGTATATATCCATTTTTCTTAGTGAGCAATGTGGGTTCTCTGTGGAGACTATAGGTTTCCTAGGCTAAGGAATCTGGCTTGGTTCCAAAAGCCAGGTATGAGTTCTCACCATGTCTCCCGATGGGTCTCATGTCCAATCTGTGAGCAGATGGTTACTTACAATGGCTCTGTGTGCACAAGTACATACTTCTTGATCAGTGGAGTGATTTTATAACTGGTAGGATCTCCTGTTTAATTAATCTCTTGGCAAATGTTAGTCTCCAACCAACTTCATAGCTCTTTTCAGCACAAGGAGGGATAACTGGGAGGGAACTAGATTCCCTCTCATTTCCAGCATGGTAACTCAATGAATGTCCTGTGGCTGAAGCTGTGGTGTCTTCAGCAGTAAGAACGTACCTTTTAGCTTTTGCAGGTAACCAAGTGTTGTAGCAACAACCTGTGTTACTTTGGGGACCTCATGTATCCCTGACCAATAGCTCATGTGGTGTGGAACAAATTATGGCCCTGGAAATTATCAGACAGCACCCATAGTTTTAGGCTGATGCTTTCTCCTCCTTTTATGGTGCTCTTCTGTTCAGGTTCCCCTCCCCCTTATGGAGAGTAATGACTTGCAGAGTGATATCCTGAAGAAATGAAAATTATTCTTTTTGCCATTAGTTTTGTTTATCCCCACCATGCCCCTTCCTCTACTCTGTAGGCCTTTCGATACCTTTATTTCTTCCTTTTTGCTCATCACTGGCACTGGCCCATAGTCCTTCCCTTCCTTTGCATGTAAGCACCTTAACCATTGAGCCATTCTCAAGCCCTGAAATTGTGACATTATGTACTTGCATCACTATGCATCTGGCTTATGTGGGACCTGGAGAACTGAACATGAGTCCTTAGGCTTCACAGGCAAGTGCTTTAACTGCTAAGGCACTTATCCAGCCCTTAAATTTAATTTTTAATATTTAGTTTTAGTCCATATTTCTTTCCCATACCCAAAACAGCAGTGGTTATAGCAAAAAGACATACATTTACATATCGGTATACCCTAGTGTTTCCAGCAGGGGTAATGATTTTGCTACCTCAGTATTTCAGAAACACTTTGTTGGCATCCTTATTATTTACTCTATTTTGTCTTTCTTTGTCCTTCAAAAATGCAAAAGTACATCCCCAACTTATTGAATTTACCTGTAAATTGCTTTGGGTGCTCATATTATTTTCTTCCATCCCACAAAGTAAAGACCAAAAATTAAAGGACAAAACAAAGGAAAAATATACATGGCACTGAGGAACAAAATGTGAAGAATTTATGTTTCTTTTCTGTTTCCATCATAACTTGTTTATCATTTTCTACATTATGTTCAGTTATTTTCTACCAGCTTGTATCACTAAATATAGGCTGAAATTCTTCTTGATGCATGATTCTACTAGTTGACATACATAATCCCTGAATGAAAACATGAACTAAGTAAATGTTGACTGACTTTAGTAAGAAATTACTTAGTACTTTCAATGTACTTGATGACACATAAAATGCCATGTGATTGTAACTATATCAGTTGAGAACAGAGCAGTAGCATTGCTATGATACATAAAAGGAATGTTCAAACTCCAAGGACTTTTACTTCTGCCTCATTATTGTAGATGCAGATGGTACTTCTAAAGATTATGAAATTTGCTTCTTACAAACAACACATGATATTTAATTTTCTTGGATTTCCCTTACTCCTATTCCTCATAAGAAATTCTAAAATACATTTTGTAATAGCTAAGGTATGATAGAATTACAGCAGCCAAATTGTTTCTTTTTCTTTCTTTCTTTTTTTTTTTGCTTTACATTTCATGAGCTCTAACAAGAACAAAAGGAAAATAAACCAGTTGTAGATCAATCATACAATTACAGTTGCCTGTTATTAAATGTGTATTTTAAAATGCTTTATGAATGTATATTCATATATGGATCTGCACTGCCTATGTAAACAGATGACAGTATTGTCTCCATTAATAATTTTTATTAGATATGCACATATTTAATATGTAAAAACATATGTTGATAACAGCATTTCCTTCCCCCCTGCCCCTTTTCTGAAGAAGCCTTCCTCTCTGGGGATGAAAGTCAACCTCATGGAGATTGTGGGTAATGTATTATGGGAGCATCAGTCTGTTATGGGAGGGAGGCAATGTCTTTGTTCAAAATGTCCCAACTTGTGGTTCTAACAGTCTTTCTTTTTCCTCTTCTGCCCAAATTCCCAGAGCTATGTTGAGAGCATTTTAAGTCTGCTTTAATGATGGGCACTTGAGAGCCTCTGGATCTTTGGTTTGGTAGGTGTTGAGTGTCCTCAATGTCTATCTCCTGCACCCTTGTACTGATCAAATTCACTAAGATTGCAACAGTCTTGCTCATTTCCCCAGTTCCTCTGTGGTTTCAGCTGAGGCCAGGCTTAAAGGCACTGGGTAGTTTATCTCCTCATTTCAACTCCCATCTGAAAAAGCAAAGCAGATTTCCCAACTGACAGTAAAATCAGCACCAGCTGAATGGGATAACCATTGTTAATTTAGAGAGAATTTGAAGGGTGTAGACCCTCTCATAGCCCAAGATTAGTGACAGCTTGACAATGGAAAGCAAAATCATTATCTCAATATGATTCTTACTTGTTGCCAGTTCCAGATATAGTTTCCTTTCCACTGAGAAGCTCTGTTAGGCAATCCAAGACCGGTTAGTTACCCACCATGGCTATGTGCCACTATTGCACTTGTATGAGTATCACATCATATTGTTTCCTTCTGAGTTGTTTAGATATTGAGTTACTTAGAGAATGTTGGCCACTTTTCCCCAGTAGCTCATGTGGCAACTTCCAGCACCAGATGGGCTAATTGTCTAGGGACTGGCTCTCTTCTGGATTCCAACCATGCCTCTCCATTGTCCATGCTGACAGTGTATGGTGTCTTCAGCAGTAGGATCTTACCATTAGCTTCTGGTGAGTAATCAAGTGTTCTGACAGAATTCTTTCTTGTTTGTTTTGGGAGATCTTGTAGGTCTCTTATATCAACAGCTCATTGTGGATGTAAACCACATCCTGGTACAAGGGTATTATAGACCAATGCTAAGGGAAAATAAAAATGAAAAAGGCAGAGAAGAAAGAGAAACAGGATAAATTTAAGATTAGATTTTGTGTAACCCTCTTCAGGGCCAGTCAGTTCAGGTGCTCCCACTAAGGTCTTTTGAGGGTTCCACCATTTAGACTAACTTCCAGGATATGGTATTCTATGGTACCAGTTCAATTTGGGTTCAGCTTTGTGTCCCTCCACCTCTCTTCCCCCAAGCCCTACCCTACCTATTGTCTTGAGATGCTATTCAAGTATGTCAGCAACTCAGACTGATCCAGGTAAGGAACCACCGAATAGTAGTGAGACCATGAGACAGTTGTCTTTCTGTGATTATGTGAGTTCACTTAGAATGGTCTGTTCCATGTTTGATCATTTTTCTACAAATTTCATTGTGCATTTTTTCTTACTGCTGAGTAGAAGTCCATCACATGAATATTTAACATCTTGGTTATCCATTCATGCAATGATGGGCACCTGGGTTGATTCCAGTTTTTAGCTATTATGAATTGAGCAGCTATAAACATGGGTGGGCAAATATACCTGAACTGAGATATGAATGAAAAAACATATGATGTTTTTTTATCCCAGGAAAAACAAATGTCTATTTCTCTAACATAAGTATCAGTCAAAATGATAGTGTTCTACATAGAATACTGAATACTTTCTTCTTCCTGTGTTTTGAAGTTTCTTTCTCCACTTTATTTCTTTTTCTTCAGTTATTATTGGAGCATATTGATTTGTGGAAATATTAGGAAGATAATTCATTTGGTTTGTGTAGCCTTATCCTGCTGTATTATCCATGCATATCTTATAAGGCTCAGAGATGATTAGAGTAAATAAAATATATGGTAAACAACACAATTTGTTTTATTAATCATTAAATACTCTTCAGACATACTAGCTAAATTTACAATAGGAAATAGGGGCAACTAGAAGATTATAGGCCATGTAATATGACCTTTCCAGCAGGAAAACAAGAGTGTCCCTATCTCAAAATGAAAGGAAAGAATCAACAACTCAGTTAACCTCCAGACACATGACATGGCTTACACACACACACTATTTGACAAAATTGTTCTGAATATGTACATAAAATCTTTGAAAAATATGAAAGTATATGGATTTAGATGCTATCACAAATGATTGACAATGAGGCCTTTCTGAAGAACAGAACTTTGTCATGCTTCTGGGAACTTGTAGTCTAAGATGTGTGATATAAACACCTAGTCTCTGTTTCTAGGAGACATTTTATCCCTGTATCAACTAGAGCAGATGTGTGGTATGTGTGGCAAAGGATAAAATGTCTGAGCTCTCACTGAAGTCTCTTATAAGGTTATGAACACATCCTTGATCACTTTCCTAAACTTCCTACTCTGATCAATAATTCAACAAAGGATACATTTTAGCATGGACTTTCAAAAGGATACAGTCAAAAGAAAATGATTTTATATTTTATCCCATCATTTCTAAGGGCATGGCTTCCAATATTGGTGAGCTGAATCTGACTGGATAACTATATTCTTATGATAGCCAGTAGCTGTTACCTTAATTATTTATTTCCATTCTATATTAGAAAGATCTGCTCATTGATCAAGACAAGCAGTGTCCTAATTCCAGATACTTTCAGATGAAATCTCTCACTGAACTTTGAGATACAGATTATTTTATTTTATTTTATTTTATTTTATTTTATTTTATTTTAGTTAGACTGACTGAACTGTGAACCCTAGAAATTCTCCTGTGTCCTATTCTCTCAAGCAGGACTGAAGTTGTTGGCTTGGGTACAAATGCCTAAATTTTTAAATGGGTTCTATGGCTTAACCTGAAAGTGTTTTGGCCCTCTCAGGTCATCATGTTTCTCTGGCATGTAGTCTTACCTGCTGAACCACTTCTCCATTAACACTGTGTACTCAGCTATCTCCTCAGCCCTCACTGATGTTCTCCACCTCTCTTTAACATTATTTTACATAGATCTATTACAATTTTCAGATCCAGGATATTAAAAAATTATTAAACTATACACCATATTCAAATTCTGCCAGATTTTCACTAGAGTGTTCAGTATTCTATGTAGAACACTTTCATTTTGACTGATACTTATGTTAGAGAAATAGACATTTTTTCCTGGGATAAAAATTGCCACAATAGTCTCCCAATTTGCCATTTGTCTCTGTTACTTCTCTTTGGAACATCTTTCTTCCTTTCACCCCAATCCACTTACTTTTGTCTGTCAATATGTTAGCCAGTTAAATTCTTTTTATTTCTTTTAACTTTTTTTGTTTAATTTTATTTGTTTATTTGAGAGCAACAGACAGAGAAAGAGGCAGATAGAGTCTGAGAGAGAATGGGTGCACCAGGGCCTCCAGCCACTGCAAACAAACTCCAGATACATGAGCCCCCTTGTGCATCTGGCTAACATGGGTCCTGGGGAATCGAGCCTTGAACCAGAGTCCTTAGGCTTCACAGGCAAGTGCTTAACCGCTAAGCCATCTCTCCAGCCTGCTAGTTAAGTTCTTATAATTCACTACCATAACACTCACAGATCTTCCTTCATAGCATCTATCACAGTAAGAATTTTAGACTTATTTCCCCTCCCTTCCCTTCCCTATTAACTACCACACAGCCAGCTTAGACAAACACCTTCTAGAGTCTAAGAATTAAGATTTATAAAACAAAATAAAATTAAATTATAAAACAAAATTTAAATTAGAGCATAAAACATTTTCAAATATTTTTAAATATATAGGAAAATTAAGTTTGCTTTATATAAATCCAGAGGCTAGTAAGAGTGGCAAAATTCATCCATTTTTCTCTAAAAGTAGAATACTTTTATAATATATTTTTAATATTAGGAGAAAATCCTGTCTCATATTGGATGTATATTCTAAACCATGAAGAGTTCCCAGAGAAAATGAATTTCAATCTGACAGAGATTTGGAAAGGGGAGGGGGATCATGCATAGCATTTCTTGAGTAAATATATTATACTAAGTATACTTCCAAAGTTAGGATTGTGTAAACCCATGAAAACAATTAAAGGTTAATGTTGAAATAAATATTCTTTTAGAAAAAAATGTTCAAACCAATTTTTGTCTAAATGAATAGATCTATAATAATGTTTAACAATTTAGCAGTTAAATGGGAACATACTTGGAATAGGGAAACATTTCTCATCAGAAAATGATGATATATATTCAGACATATTGACTGATTATTGCTATGGGAAATTCAGAAGTACAAACAGGACAATTTGCATGTTTGCCCCTTTTCAGCCCTATCACAGCTACTTGCCATGCCTCACTTGGGAATGGTCTTGAAATTTATTCAGAAGATACTGACAAAACTAAACATGAGACCTTAGCCCTGAGGTACATGAGTTCCCTGAACTAAAGGAAATCATGATCTTGAATAACAAGGACACTATTTTATTTATTTATTTTTTAAAACATTCTTAAAAATCAGTATATTAAAGAGAGAGAGAATTGCCACAATAGGACCCCCAACCACTGAAATTTAACTCCAGATACTCATGTCACTGAGTGGGCATGCACAACTTTGCACTTTCTTCACCTTTGTATGTTTAACTTACATGGGATCTGGAGAGTCAAACATAGGTCCTTAGGATTTGCAGGCAAGCACCTTAACAACTAAGCCATCTCTCCGGCCCATGAGGACTGCATTTGAATGTGTAATTTCAAATTCCATGTGCACCATGTGATGGAACCATAATATTATAAATACACAGGGAGTTGTTTCATTTGTGAATTCATTTGTGAACTGGTTTGAATTCATATTTTAACCATTAATCATTGGGTAATCACAGATAAACCTAATTAAGTGCATGAATGATATATACTCAATATACCCAATATTTAAGTATAAATGCATAAAATGCCAGAGATAAAATCTACAAAATGGTTGTAATTTATTAATCATTATATTCTAAAACCTAGGGGAATAATAACCACATGGCTGGTGATATGGTTTAAATCTGGAATCCCCCACAAAAACTCATGCTTTGCATACATGGTTTCTTGCTTAGAAGCACTCTTGGGGAAGGAAGAGCCTTAGTATGTGAAATCTAGCTGGTGGAATAGGTTACTAGAGCTAGATATAGAAAGAGGATACTTAGCCCATGGTTTCTGTGTCTACTGGCCTCCTGTTATGCTCCATGTAATGAACACTGCCATACCTTCTATATTAGGATAAATTGAAACATAAATAACTTGTCCCTTTCAAAGCGCTCTAGAAGGTGTTTTGGTCATATGAAGCAATACTAACTAATGCATTTGGCTACTGGAATACCCAGTTGTATTTCAAAGTTTTGCTTGTTTAAAACATATATTCTTCATACAACCAGAAGCTCAAAGAAATTCTACAAGTCCAAAATTGGCTTTACATTTCTTCAGTTCTTTGTACTTGCTACATATAGTGAGCTTACAAATGCTCCTGAACTATTTGCTGTTTATAAATTTCTAACTATAATGATGTACCATTAAAATAAAACAAATTCTGGGTAGAAATTAAAGAGGAGAAAAATGATTTGTTAAAACTATTATTTTGTCAGGCATTCATTTTATAAAAATTACCACTAATATCTTCCTCTCCATCATCATTGTGGTTTAAACAAAGGCCAGTAATCTCACATTTGGTTGAACATTTAAAAGGGAAAACTTCTGCTTTCATAAAGCTCTGTAAGTACTGTGTTTGCATTGTTTGATGAGATAGTTAGAACTCCCCGGTGTTCAATGTTTTATATTTATTGTGATTTAAACACTGAAAAGTTTGCAATTCAAATATGTAAGCAGAGTTTGATTAAAAATAATATCTTAAAACAATTTTCTGCCAGGTGTGGTGGTGCATGTCTTTAATCCCAGCATTTGAGAGGCAGAGGTAGGAGGATCGCCTTAAGTTCAAGGCCACCCTGAGACTACATAGTGAATTCCAGATCAGCCAGAGGTAGAGGGAGACCCTACCTCGAAAAACCAAATAATAATAATAATAATAATAAATAAATAAATGAAAAAAGGGACAGAACAATATTAAAACAATTTTCCTTGTTTCCAGTGATTTTGAAATGTTTGTGTTCATTGCACCTAAAAATAATGCCAGTGCATTATTTTTAATAATTATTTTTTTAATTTTTGTGTTTATTTTTATTTATTTGAGAGTGACAGACAGAGAGAGAAAGAGGACAGAGAGAGAGTGGATGCACCAGGGCCTCCAGCCACTGCAAACGAACTCCAGATGGTGCACCCCCTTGTGCATTTGGCTAGCATGGGTCCTGGGGAAATGAGCCTTGAACTGGGGTCCTTAGGCTTTACAGGCAAGTGCTTAACCACTAAGCCAACTCTCCAGCCCATTAATAAATAATTTTAATGCCAGTGCAACAATGATTGCTTTCAATATAAAGCCCATAGTTTTCACAGGCTAGTCCTCAAACTGTTAACTTTTTTTACTGTTTGTCATGTTGTTAAGACTGAGTCCTTATATTACATAAATTCTTTCATGTGTGCACTTTCCTTTTTCTCCTGTACTATTTCCATCCTCCCCACACCACACATTGTTACTACAACTATGTCACTGAATAAAGAATGAAGCAGGGGCTGGAGAGATAATGTAGCGATTAAAGTCCTTGCCTGAAAAGCGATAGGACCCAGGTTCGATTCCCCAAGGACCCACATAAGCCAATTGCACATGTGTCTGGAATTCATTTGGAGTGTCCAAAGGCCCTGACATACACATTCCTTCTGTCTCTTTTCCCTCTTAAATTAATGTTGGGTATTAATGCAAGTAAAATCCAAAGTATGTGGCTTTAATTGTGGATCCAGCATGTAAGACATGTGTTTGTTTTGTCAAGTCATATTCTCAGGATTGAGGATTCAGAAAGAAAATAAACTAACAAGACTGCAAAAGTATGACAGAAAACATATAAAGGAAATAACTGGTGGCATATATATATATGCCATATATATGGCACAGACTACAAACCTACATAAATAGCCACTTCAAAATGCATTCTAAGGAAGACCTTAGATAAGCTAGCAATTCAAAATATTGGGGGAGATATTTATAGAAATGTAGAGAAGCAGGGAGACAAGTACTGATGCCCAGAGGATAGTGTGGTCAAAGAAGGAAAGCCGCAATGTATGACCAAAGCCATAAAGAGAAGCCAGATATGCAGGTGAGCAAAAAGCCTCTGGAAACTGACGTGCTTTGAGGAGGCATATGGCTTCTGATCAGATTATGCACTTTGGTTCCAACACAAAACTCTCAGTATCCTCTAAAAGCTGTTTTCTTAGTATGATATTTCCTGGGTTGCTTTGAGAAATGCATCATTGAAAAGCATTTCACATGCAAACACCCCCTTTCCCCCTGTACTACTGATGTAAATCATGTTTTCAAGTTAGATCCTGTCATTGCAGTTAACTTTCCAAGTGAACTATGGAACTTCTTCTAGTCATGTCAAGTACGATATTCTTCATGCTTCTCTGTGTGTGTTGAGTGAACAAAACTGTCAGAGGCCATTTCACACATGAAGTAAGTAATGTCAACATTTACAAATTTTCTACAATATGCTAGATACACTTTTACAACTTCAGAAACCAAAGTTTAATGTGAGATCATTTATCTTCAGTAATCTATAGGAGAGAAAGGACACCTAGACATGTAGAATCCTTTTAAGTTATGGCTACCATGAAAGAGTTCATTTCTACAGACCATTGAAATACAAAAGAGGTTGCAATGGCAGATGTAGAAAGGATGCCAATATATAGATGTTTTGGACTATAATTATTGTTATTAAAGCATAAGACATAAAAATTGCAAGGTACATTTGAATGACCCCACCATGTAACTAAGTTATTTTTTTCACATATGGTCAGAGGTGCCAATATGGTGCCTCATGCTGCACTGAATATCATGGAATATCCACCTTGATCTGCTTCCTAACGTTATTTGAAGATACTCCATGGTAAATTATACTTCATCCCAGAGGGTACTTCTGATATTCATATATGGCATGACATCACTAATAAAACTCAAAATATCAGCAAATATAAGATATCTTTCTTGAAATAACAATTCTTGGGTAAGTGTTCAGGCCCAATCTACTGGGGAAAGAATACTGGCCCAAGCATTTGGTTCTAATCTATTGGTGAGATAACAGAGCTGGGAGAAGCATTAATGTCTATTCTGATGATACTGGTGTGTAGTGAAATGGATCCTTCTGTGTTTTGGTTGAGCATCTCTAGAATGGCCTTGCCCAGAAGATCTAATATGCCCTTCCATTTTGTGTCCACCCTTAGTAGTTGGAAGGTGAGAAGGTAGTGGGATCTGCATGGCTCTTCCCTTTTATAGATTAGTTTTCACTTACTTGCCAAATCATAATTAAATGACTACATATAAGTGCCACGAGAGCTGAGGAATACATATTTTATTCAAAGTAGGTTGAATGAGGAAGCATGCTGGAAGTTATCAGACTACCACTCCAGCAGACACAAGAGAATCACAGAGAGCTAGACATGTACCTAGTTTTGCAACCAGAAGAAAGTTATTATTAATCATTTAAGACTTTAACATTATCTCTAAATTAAATATTATAACTATTTCTTAGCTTTACTTTTATGATTTCTTGCAAAATATAGAAAGCACAGCAGATGCTATTCTATAGGATGGCCATAGTGTATATAAGTTATCCTAATTTGTGTACATCTAATATCCATGTTGATATCATAAATCAAACATTCATGCCTCCTAGCCTTGTGCAATTGTATCCATAGTCCTGCATGCCAGTATTATCCTTTATATACTAGGAAAGTCACCCCACCCCTTTGGTATTTTAATTTTTCTTCTGCAAAAAGTAGTCTTAGTTTTTTTTTTGTTTTTTTTTTTTAATTTCCTTGAACATCAAAATCCATTATAGATCTTTTAGAATGGTGGTAAATATTTAAAAGCTAATACCGTTTCTTATACCCAATGAGTCCATTCTGATATTAATCCTTGAAAAACTTTAATCTGATGAAAAAATATATGATTAATCTCCAACTTTCACCACAGCAAAATAAACCCAACCATTTTCTATATTGTTATGTCTGCCATGAAGTAAATACAGTTGGTTATATACATAGTAAATTCTTTAAGCTTGTAAAATTAATATTTTACAGTTTTACTGCTTTGGAGCAGTAGAAAGAGTAAGATTTAGGGCCTAGATATGGAAACTTTATTCCTTCATAAGTGTTCTTATTTGTTTTTGAGGTATTATTTCTCTAGTAACACAAGTTGGCCTTGAACACACAGTCCTGAAGCCTGCATCTGCAGTGTGATAAAATCATGGATGCTGGCCACCATGCCCAGACTGGATCTTAGTTTCTATGATCATGATATAGATGTAAAAATGCTATCCACCTAAGTTTGAAATCGAAGGGAAATAATCTATATGAATTGCTGTAGGGCTGGAGAGATGGCTTAGCGGTTAAGTGCTTGCCTGTGAAGCCTAAGGACCCTGGTTCGAGGCTCGGTTCCCCAGGTCCCACGTTAGCCAGATGCACAAAGGGGCACACACGTCTGGAGTTCGTTTGCAGAGGCTGGAAGCCCTGGCGTGCCCATTCTCTCTTTCCCTCTATCTGTCTTTCTCTCTGTGTCTGTCGCTCTCAAATAAAAAAAAAAAAAAAAGTCCTTGACAACTCTCTTTTAGATCTCAAGTTAGATTCAATACCCTAATCTACCACATAATATTCTTTGTCTTTTTTTTTTTCTTGGAAGATAATAAGGCACCATTTGCAACATCATTCTTGTGACATACTGTGCATATGGGATGCAAACTTCATTGGGTGAAATCTTATTTGGTGGATACTCTGGATGATAAGAGTTTTGTCATGGGTTCACAGTTTCTAATCAGGCTTCAGTTTTTTCTACTTCCATATCTGGAAACTTTGACTAGCAATTACCAAAATCTCAATAACCGTATGTTACTATGATGGTGATTTCTATAAAAAATGCTTAGAGTTGGTGTCATAATTAGCATTTATGGCTATTTCAATGTCGATGATCTTCTAAACATGGAAAAACTAAACAATTTGGACATTTTATTTACACTTTTCCTATTTCTGTTCATTTGCTCTCTGTCTTTATTATATTGGTTTCTAAAATTAAGTCATTAGCCTTTGAAATCCAAACATGAATAAAGTGCATTTCCATGAAAAAAGGGAAGCCATTTGAAATTTCTATTTTAAGTTGAATAAGATATAAACTTTGGCAAGCAACTTATTTGGAGACCTTAAATGGTGGCCGTTTCCCAGGAAGGTGGTCTCACTAGATCACTTGTGGCTCTGCCACCTTTCCTTCTTCAGCCTGTGGCATGTGCACATCCCAGAGTTTACCCTTCTCCAAAACTCACTATGTCTTTCTTAATTCTCAGGAATTATGAACCAAGTCACTCTCTCAATGCACTTAATAAATGATTTTTATGTTTCACCTGTTTCTATCCCAGTCTTTATAAAGAGAAAAACTATTTTCAGAGAGCCTTCAATATGTATGGAGTGATTCTCTATTAGGAAAGATTGGCAGCGTGAAGTAGTCTAGTTTGAGAACATTATGTCTGTCAGCCAAAGGGCACCACTCAAGCTAATGGAGTCTTCATTTTCTGTAATCATTGTGCTCCTCTTTTTATATAAGCAAAGGACAAAGTACCCAAGTATTACTATATAAACAAATCACTAAGAAGTAAGGGAAAGTGAATCACTGCCAAGAATTCTAGGGATGCAAAAATGCTAAACTTTTGAGGTTTCTCAGTACAGCAATTTCTCTCCCAATATTCTTTTATTCTACTTTATATCAGAATGCTTAGCCACATAGGAAACTTAATTTGAAAGTTAGAATTTCTTATTGAAAATGTAAGTCTTACAATAAAAATATGTACACACATACACACACACACACATATACACAGACTTGCATGAACGTGCACACAAAGCAACTCCTCAAATATACATATGGGATTCCCCAGGATTGTGTTATTTGCTTCTGTTTGAGAAGTTCAAAGTCCTTACCAAGTCAAAGAAAACTGGGTTTTTGGACCAAACAAGTAGACAACCAACACTTTTGTCTGAGAGAAGCCTGTTGAAACATTATATCAGTTAAGTATTTTTCAGAAGCCATTCAAAATTTACCTCAGTGAGCTAGAGCTGACATTACATGCATAAAATATTTACTAGGATTAATGTTAATGTTAGACTAAAGTTTATAAACAACATTCAAATACATTGCCAGTTTATTTATTATGTTCATATATCAACTGAGAAAAGTATATTTTATATTACTGCATTTTAAAATGCTATCTGTCCTCTCTAGGAAAACTTTTCCATTGCTACACATAGTAATTTTACTACAGCTCAAAAATCTTTTTAAATATTTAATCTTTATTAAACTGTAAAATGTGCACATATTTGAAGTATTTTATGGCATGTTATATAAAACACTTGTTCTAAATTATGTTTACCATTTTATTTTTATTTATTTGAGATAGAAAGAATGGGCACTCCAGGACCTCTAGCCACTGAAAACAAACTCCAGTAGCATGTACCACCATGGGCATCTGGGTTATGTGTGTACTTGGGAATCAAACCTGGATCGGCTTTGCAGGCTAGCACGTTAATTGCTAAATCATCTCTCTAGCCCCTAAAATATTTTTAATATAAAAAAAACATACTCATAAAATACCTTCAAGTATGATTTTTATAAATGGCCTCAAATAGTCCAGGGTGTCCTTGAACTATGCATGTAGCTAAGGGGGACGGACTTGAACAGCTTATCCTTCTTCCTCCACATCTTCTGTGCTAGAAATAAATGTGCATGCTGTCACAACTGCTTTACGTGATGCCAAGGATACAGCCCAGGGCTTTTCACATGATATGCAAGCAATTATACAAACATCTCCATCAGTATTTCTCAGTGACCTTGTAGCCCAAGTATGTGGAGTCTTGTGCAAAAGATTCTTGCCATCTATTCCCAATGGTAAACCAACAAACTCAGCAATGCCCTGTAATATTTTAGGAGTATCATGGGCATCCATGACCAACAACTCACTGGAATGTATCCCATCCCTGACACTGAAAATTTTCTAGTAAGAATATATGGCTTCTGTGTGTTCCATTGTCCAAAAAAGTAGGTTTCCATATGATTTATTCATACCCTCTTAGATTTTGATTAGGCCTCCCCCAACTTTCCTTTACTCAATCTCTTCCCCTGACCTCACTTAGGCCTTTCCACCCCCATTAATCTGTTCTTCTACTTACATATATACAATCCCATCCTATTAAGACACCCCCTCCCTTTCTATTTCCTTTATGTCCCCTTTTTAGCTTATTGGACTTTGCCTGTGAGTTTTATTCTAACTCACAGAGAAGTCCAATCATTTGTAGCTAGGATCTACATATGAGAGAGAAAATGCAATGTTTGGCTTTCGGGGCCTGGGTTACCTCATTAAGTATGGCCTTTCCAGAGCCATCTATTTTCCTATAAATTTCATAATTTCATTTTTCTTTAACACTGAGTAGACAATTTTTTATTACATTTTCAATCTCAATGAATGTAGTAGGTTTATTTGGGGGATTTATCTGTTCTGAATTCAATTTTGGTACATGGCATATGGAGAGGAATTAATTCCTTTCTTCAAGGTTAGCTGATTTGTGGAATAAAGGTTTTGGAAATATACTCTGGTGATTCTTGTAATATTTTGATGCCTGTTGTTACTTTAAAAATGTTAATTTAAGATGTCTTTATTTTTCATTTCATCAAAATAATTGTGTGAACAGAATATGAAAGAATTGTAGATACATTAAAAAGACCAAACATCGAGATCATGGGTATATCAGAAGTGTAAGAAATTCAGACATAAGCCATGGGAAACATATTCAACAAAATTATTCAAAAAGGTTTCCCACACACATGTTTATTTACCTTTGTTTGGAAAATCAGTTTTCATCCTTTCACACTGAGGAGGTGCCTGTCTTTAGAACTGAGGTGGGATTCGTTTGATAACAACAAATAGAACAGTCCATTTTTTTCTGATTCAACCTGTTAACTTGCCAGGGCCCAGCCATGGCTTGAAGGAGGGACCCCGAAGAGAGGTGTGAAAGGGAGCAGTGAAATAACGACTCGAAGTCAAGTTCTGGTGCAAGCTGACAGATTAATGCTGAAGGCAGCTGAGTGTTTTCGTCTTGCTCTCCTTTTTTTTCTTTCTTTCTTCCTTGCCACAGCTCTTACCCTCAGTCTTTTATTTTCAGATCACGTCATGCAAGAACAAACTTCAAGAAAGGTACAATTTCACAGAATTCATAGAAACTTTTTTTTTTTATTCCTTATCATCAAACAATCCCATAATTATTCACCTCAAGTAAAGTCGTCAGGCACCTATAATGATTAACTGTTTTCACACTTTCCCCATGTATGTGCAGTCAAGCACTTGTGATTTCCTGAACTTCTACTTTCAATTACTCTATTAAAGTTGAGAGGCAAAACAACCACAAACGGGGCTTCCCATCATTAATCACTGATCCAGTAGATCCATTTGTCCTTTAATTATTTATTTTGAATTTTCCTTTTCACGTCCCTTCAATACTAAGACTTTGGTCCCCCTATTGAACTCTGAGTTCAGTTGTTTTTCTGTAAAGATTCTTGGTAAAGAGTCAACTTCAATTGCCAACATTTAGAAAAATTAGTCATAGAACAATTTTTGCATTGTCTCAGGTGGTTCATTGTTTCCTCCTAAGTGTACTGTACTTCATGCCTGACTTTCTTTAAGGCCTTTAAGGAAAACAATTATCTCTGACCCATTTTCTTGTTTTTCCAATTCTGTGTCAGAGCCTCTTTCAGGTACATTGACCAACACTTCATCAACACCAATTTTTACTGGAAATGTAAACTTAGAGATTGGTACACCAAGTGAAAGACAGAGAAAGACAAACATTATACAGAAAACCACATATTACTGTAGCATAGAGAGCCAAAGATTTTTCTATAGAGGGGCCACATTGGACTTCAAGGAAGAGACAGCTGGGCTGGAACTGTGTCAAGTAGCTCTTCAGCGCTCAATTCCTCATGATCCTGAAATGGCATGCTTGTGTCATTGGTGGGTGAATTAAGGTCTTCATTATTATTATGGTGAGGTTTGATTGAATCTCTGCCATACCAAAGGCTTTACGGAGTCTGGTGTTTTGGGGATTTTGTATGTTTTTCTGTCTTCTCTAGTTTTGGTTATTGAGTTCTTCCTCTCAGGCTCTTGAGGTTGGATATTTGACCCATCCAAATGGAGCATTTCCAAAAATAGCCTCTGTAGGTTTGGTCTTATGTTCATATAATCATAGAACCTGCTGTGATCATGGACAGTTTTCCTTTTACCACCTATTATGAAAGATATTTTATTTTGGTACAGTAGTTTGGGTTGGAAGCCATAGATTATTTTAGACTTTGAAGTACATCATTGCAGGCCCTTCTGGCCTTTAGGGTTTCCATATGAAAAATCTGAGGTAAATCTAATGTGATTGCCTTTGTATGTAATATGTTGTTTCTTTCATGTTGCTTTTAGCACACTGTCTTTGTTTTGTTTAGAGTTTTATGATGATGGGTCTTGGAGAGCTTCCTCGGTGGTCTATATGCTTGGAGTTCTGTGAGCTTTTTATTTCTGGTTGTGTCTCTGCTTTGATGGGGTAGGAAAGTTTTCTTCAATAATTTTGTTGAATATATTGTCCATTCCTTTGGTCTGCATTTATTTCCCATCTGGCATACCCTTGATCCAGATATTTGTTTATTTTATATTTCCACAGTTTCCTCATGTTCAGTTCACATGATTTTGTTGAAATCTTCAAAGTTTTGGATTTCCAAACCATTTTTCAGTTTTGGCTTCCAGATTTGATGGTCTGGCTTCTACCTGATTGACTCTGTTAGCAAGTGATTCTAGTGAGGCTTTTATAATCTCTATTTGCTTTATACATTCTGTTGCCTTATTATATACAGTATCCTTCTGTTTGCCTAGTTCCAATTCAGGTCACGGTTTGATTTACTTGGTGCTTCTTCTTTTTTTATTTTTTCCAAATTGTTCTTAATGACTTCCATGATTATAAAAAAATACCCCATGTTAATACCCTCCCTTTCCCCACTTTCCCCTTTGAAACTCCATTCTCCATCATATCCCCTCCCCATCTCAATCAGTCTCTCTTTTAATTTTGATGTCATGATGTTTTCCTCTGCTTATGATCGTCTTGTGAAGGCAGTGTCAGGCACTATGAGGCCATGGATATCCATGCCATTTTGTGCTGGATGGAGCACATTGTATGGAGTCTTACCCTTCCTTTCATTCTTACATTCTTTCTGCCACCTCTTTACCATTAGACCCAGAGCCTTGGAAGGTGTGATAGAGATATTGCAGTACTGGGTGCTGTGATTACTTCTTTCCAGCACCATGATACCTCCTGAGTCATCCCAAGGTCACTGCCATTTGAAAAGAGAAGATTCTTTACCAAAAGTGAGAGTAGCATTAATATAAGGGTATGAACATTAAGAGAAGTGCTTACTGGGCAGTTTGATAAGCATAGTATATACAGTTAGCCAGACAACAGTAGGTGTTACACTTCTAGGGCTCATGACTATCCCTGTTTTGAGGTTTCAGTATCAGTTATGTATTCCCTCCCATGGAGCTGGCCTCAAGTCCAATTAGAGGGCACTTGGTTTCCACCATGACAGACCTGCCACTATTGCACCTGTTGGCTCCTTTGGCCTGGCTGGCCAAATATAAGGCTTGCAGGGTTCACTGTTGAGTATCTTCACTGGTGATTTCTCTCTCTCCCATTGAACTGCATGCAGAATGCCTTCTTCCAGCGTTCTGTTGGCTGGTATACCTGAAGGAGGTTATCAGCTGAGTTCCAACAGGATTTCTCAGTGGCCTTGAAGCCCATGTATGTGGAGTCTTCAGCAATAGGTCCTTACCAACTATTCCTGGTGGGAAACCTAGGGACTTGGCAATGGCCTATAATGTTTTGGGGGCATCAGGGACCTCCCTGGATAACAACTCACTGGAAGGTATCCCATCCCTGGCACTGAACATTTTATAGCAACAATCTATGGATCATTAGTGCTCCCTTGCCCAAAAAAGTAGGATTCCATATGATTTATTTATATCCTCTTAGATTTTGATTAGCCCTCCCTCCAGCTTTCCTTTATTTGATCTCTTCCCCTGACTTCACATGGGCATTTTCACCCAAATTAAACTATTGTACTACTTAAATATATGCAATACCATCCTATTAAGAACCCCCCTCCCTTCCTTTATCTTCCCTTTATATCTTTTTTCTAGTTTACAGGCCTCTGATACTGAGTTTTTTTTGTTTTTTTTTTTTTTTTTTTTTTTTCCTTCTCACACAGTAGCCCAATCATCCGTAGCTAGGATCCACATATGAGCGAGAACATGCAATTCTTGGATTTCTGGGCCAGGGTTACCTCACTTATTATAATCCTTTCCATATCCATCTATTTTCCTGCAAATTACATAACTTCCTATTTCTTTACCATTGAGTAGAACTCCATTGTATAAATGTGCCATATATTCATTATCCACTCATCATTTGAAGGACATCTAGGCTGGATCCAATTCCCAGTTATTATGAATTGAGCAGCAATAAACATGGTTGAGCAAGTATTTCTAAGGTAATGAGATGAGTTCTTAGGATATATGCCTAGGAGTGCTATAGCTGGGTCATATGGTAGATCAATTTTTAGCTGTCTTGGGAACCTCCACACTGATTTCCACAATGGCTGGACCAGATTGCATTGCCACCAACAGTGTAAAGGGTTCCTCTTTTTCCACAGCCTTGCCAGCATTTATGGTCATGTTTTCATGATGAAATCTGATAGAAGTGAGATGGAATCTCAATGTAATTTTAATCTGCATTTCCATGATGACTAGGGATGTAGAACATGTTTTAGATGCTTATATGCCATCCATATTTCTTCTTTTGAGAACTCTCTATTTAGTTCTATAGCCCATTTTTTTAATTGGTTTGTTTGATTGCTTAGTATTTAATTTTTTCTTTTCTTTGTATATCCTAGATATTAATCCTCTATCAGATGTATAGTTGGCAACAATTTTTTTCCCATTCTGTACATTGACTCTTTGTTTTATTCACAGTGTCCTTTGCTGTACAAAATCCTTGTAATTTCATGCAGTCCCAGCAGTTAGTCTGTGGTTTTATTGCCAGCACAATTGGGGTTATATTCAGAAAGTCTTTGCCAAGACCAATATGTTGAAGGGTTTTGCCTACTTTTTTCCTCTAGCAATTTCAGAGTTTCAGGTCTGATGTTAAGGTCTTTAATCCGTTTGGACTTAATTATTGTGCATGGAGAGAGAGAAGAATCTATATTCATTCTTCTACAGATAAATATCCAGTTTTCCCAACACCATTTGCTAAAGAGGCTGTCTTTTCTCTAATGAGTATTTTGGCTTTTTTTTTTTTTTTATAATTAACAAACAAGTTGACTTGGTTACATAAATTAATCTATTTATTGCAGGCCAGGGATGTCTCAAATGATAGAGCTTCTACTGGTCCTTCAGTGCCTTCAGTCTTCTGATAGCAGACTTGACTATGACAGCAGAAGTTTTATTGTAGGTCCAGGGCTGCCCAAATTTGTTTTCATCCAAGAACCACAGTGCCAGATACCAACAGCCCGTCAATTCATCTTGGTTTTGCCAAAGAAGAAGCAAGTGTACTTGGCATGTTGGCTAGTTTCAATTTTCTTCACCATTTTTCGAAGGGAGGCCCCAGAGCCGGTCCCGTACTTACCAACGGTGGCAACCTTCTTGGTGCACTAGGCCATGTCACTTTGAGCTGAGCAAGGCCACAGAGAAGAAGAGGCACAGTGTGCAGGTGCGGTTTTAGGTGGGAGAGCAGAAGTAACGTGGGAGGCCCTGCTAGGAACTGAACTCTATAATTTTTGGCATTTTTATCTAATATCATGTGGCTATTGCTACCTAGACTTGCATCTCGGTCCTCTATTATGTTCTGTTGATCTACATGCCTGCTTTTGTTCCAGTATCATGCTGTTTTTGTTACTATTGCTCTGTAGTATAGGTTAAAATCAAGTATGGTGATACCACCAGCCTTATTTTTCTGACTCAGTATTACTTTAGATATTTGATGTTTTTTTGTGATTCCAAATGAATTTTCGGATTTTTTTTTTATTTCTATGAAGAATGCTGTTGGAATTTTGATGGGGATTACATTAAATGTGTAGATTGCTTTTGGTAAGTTGCCATTTTCACAATATTGAGTCTTTTGATCCAGGAACAAGGGATGGTTTTCCATTTCCTAGTGTCTTCTGCAGTTTCTTGCTTGAGTATTTTACAGTTTTCTTTGTAGAGATCCTTTACTTCCTTGGTTAGGTTTATTCCAAGGTACCTTATTTTCTTTGATGCAATTTTGAATCGGAGTGATTCTCTGATTTCATCCTCTGTGTGTTTGTTGTTAGCATATAGGAATGATACTTATATCTGTGTATTTATTTGTATTCTGCTACATGGCTATAGGTGTTTATCAGCTCTAACAGTTTGCTGGTAGAGTTTTTAGGGTCCTTTATATACAGAATAACATCATCTGCAAATAATGATAACTTGATCTCTTCCTTCCCTATTTGTATCCCTTTTATGTGTGTCTCTTGCCTTAGTGCTATGGCCAAGACTTCCAGTATTATATTAAATAAAAATGGGGACAGTGGATACCCTTTTATTATTCCTCATTTTAGTGAAAAAGCTTCCAGATTTTCCCCATTTAATAATATGTTGGCTGTAGGCTTGTCATAAATAGCCTTTATTATATTGAGATATGTTCCTTCTATTCCCAGTCTCTGTAGGACTTTTATCATGAAGGAATATTGGACTTTGTCAAATGCTTTTTCTGTATCTAATGAGATGATCATATGACTTTTGTCCTTCAGTACATTTATATAATGTATTACATTTTGTTGAACCATCCCTCCATCTCTGGAATAAAGCCTACTTGGTCAGGGTGAATGATATTTCTGATATGTTCTTGTATTCTGTTTGCCAATATTTTGTTAAGAATTTTTGCCTCTGTGTTCATGACAGAAATTGGTCTGTAATTTCCCTTTTGTGTTTAGTATTGCCTTCATTGTGTCCCAGAGATTTTGGTATGTTGTGTTCTCATTATTGTTTGACTCTCTATATATTTTGTTTTCCTTCTTGATTTATTCATTGACCCAGTCATCATTTAGAAGTGTATTGTTTTGTTTCCATGATTTTGTGTATGCTTTATAGCTTTTCTTGCTGTTTATTTGTAGTTTGATTCCACTGTGGTCAGATAGAATGCAAGGAATTATTTCAATTTTCCTGTATTTGTTAAGATTTGCTTTGTGTCCTTATGTATGTTCTATTCTAGAGAATGTTCCATGTGCTGCTGAAAAGATGTATATTCTGCAGCATTTTGATGACATGTCCTGTATATATCTGTTAGGTCCATTCCTCCTATGAGCTCATTTAATCCAGATGCCTCTCTGTTTATTTTTTCCTGGCATGACCTGTCAATTGATGAGAGAGGGATGTTGAAGTCACCCACTACCACTGTGTTTGGTGTTATCTGTGACTTTAGTTCTAATAGCATTTGTTTGATGAATTTGGGAGCCCCCATGTTAGGTGCATATATGTTTAGGATTGTAATGTCCTCCTGTTGGAGTGTGCCCTTAATCAATATAAAGTGACCTGCCTTGTGTTTCTTGATTAACCTTGGACTGAAGTCTACCTTGTCGTATATTAGGATATCAACCCCTGCTTATTTTCTAGGCCCATTTGCTTGAAACACCGTTTTCCAACTTTCACCCTATGATAATGTCCATCCTTTGTAGAAAGGTGGGTTTCTTGGAGGCAACATATTGTAGGATCCTGCTTCTTTACCCAGTCTGCAAACCTATGTCTTTTGTTTGGGACATTGAGACCATTGATATTAAAAGATATCATTAAAAGGTGTGTATTTATGTTTGCCATTTTGTGTAGTTCTTCCAGTTCTACCTTTGCTCTTTTGTGATAACTAGTATTTGAGTATTTTTTGTTTTGTCCAGGTTTCTTATATGTGTGCTTTTCTTTCAAGTATTTTCTGTAGAGCTGGGTTTCTCTTCAAATACTCCTTTAGCCTGCTAAAGGAGTATTTGAAGAGAAACCCAGCTCTACAGAAAATACTTGAAAGAATGTTCCATGTGGAAGAGAAAGAAAAGCATCCTTATTTCTCCATCTATTTGAATGGATAGCTTTGCAGGACAAAGTAACCTTAGTTGACAGTTTTTAGCTTCCATTACTTGGAATACATCCACTCCAAGCCCTTCTGGTTTTTAAAGTTTGTATTGAGTAATTTATTGTAATCCCAATAGGCTTGCCTTTGTACGTAACTTGATTTTTCTCCCTAATTACTTTCAATATTTTTCCTTTGGTTTGTGTGTTTGGTATATTGAATATAATATGGAGAAGAGAGATTCTTTCTAGATTTTGTCTGTTTGGTGTTCTAAAGGATTCCTGTGTCTGCATTGGCATCTCTTTCCCAATTTGGGGAAAGTTTTCTCCTATGATTTTGTTGAACATGCCTACTATGCCTTTGGATTGAAATTCTTCTCCTTCTACTATTATCTGAATTCTTATGTTGATCTTTTCATAGTGTCCCAAATATATTGAAATTCCCATTCATGCTTTTCTATGTGTTTGCTTTCTCTTTGTTGGACTGTATTAGATCTGCTACCTGGTCTTCTAGCTTAGATATTTTGTCCTCTCCTTCATACGTTCTATTGGTGAGATTTTCTACAGAGTTGTTTTTTTTTTTTTTTTTAATTTCATTAACTGTTTCCTTCATTGCTAGTAATTTTGACTGGTTTTTATTTATTATTTCTGTTTCCTTATGTATGTCTTGTATTGATCTCTTTATTTCATTAAATTGGTGTTCTGTGTCTCCTTTGATTCCTTTGATGTCCTCTTTGATTCCTTGGATTTCTTCTTTGACTTCTTTGAAAATATTTATAATCATTCTTTTGAAATCTTTCTCAGGCATTTCCTCTAGTTCGTTCTCAGTGGAGGCCATTTCTGATGCATTAATATTTTTTTGTGGATTTATACTGTCTTAAATTTTGGTGTTGCTTGCATTATAATGTATATACTTTTGCCTCTGTGATTAATTTAATGCTTGCCTTTTCTAGTTAGCTGGGTATTATTCAATGTATCTATCAGTTTGATGTTATATATCTTCAGGGTAGGAGCTTAAGGTGCTAGTTGTGGCTCTTAAGACTCTCAGAGTATATACAATAGTGAACCTAGTTGTTTGGTTTTCCTGCTCTCAGAGTATTCAAGTAGACTTTGTGGAACAAAATACAGGGAGATTCTAAAATTTAACTAAACAATGTGCACATTCAATGAAAAACAGCACAGATTATTTATGAAAGTGTAGGTATTATGACAACCAGGTCCTCTATCAAAAAGAAGGTTAAGATTTCTGGTCTGTTGAAGGTTCCACATGAGCTTGTGACCAAGTGAGACCCTTCCCTAATGTATAACAGAAGAGGAAACAAAGCCACTATAAATCAAGAAGCAACAAATAAGAAGCCCCAAATATAGCTTATTTAAGAATGGAAAATCTGACCATCCATCAGATTTAACATATAATTTATCCTTATTTGGAAGTTGCATTTAGAACTTCCAGTTCAGGTGTCTATACCATGTTTATTGGGCGGGTACTGACCTGGTGTAATCCCACTTACCTTTTGGGATGATTTTGGTCTCAGTTATGCTGCTCCTGTTTGGGTCCTTCTTTGGTGCACTGTGGGTTCTAGAAGGCTGGCTGGGTCATAGGACCACTGCTCTGTTCGCTGGAGCTTTGCACTGGCTTTTCCTGCAGCTCAAGCCGAGCCTGGCAGCTGTAGCCCCATGGAACTGGCATCGCGGCTGCTGCTGGAGCCGCCGCTGCTGGACCTGCTGCTGCTGGAGCTACTTCAGCCTGCCTGTGTGGGCTCTGGATGCTCTGGATATCTCCTACTTCTCTGCTGCCATTTTAGTTTCTTATATATCTCACTTTGTACTAAAAGTGTGTATTTTTCTGTTTTTTTTTTTTTTTTCCTCCCCTCAGCTGCTTTGGCATGGTTCCTGCACTGCCATCTTAAGTGGAAGTCCATCTTGGTGCTTCTTGGAATTCATTCATGTTCTTAATCAAGTCTTCATTTTGCTTAATCAGTTGGTTATTGAGATCCTTTAATTTTTTTTTAATTTTTATTTATTTATTTGAGAGCAACAGATAGAGAAAGAGGGAGGGAGGGAGGGAGGAAGGGAGGGAGGGAGAGAGAGAGAGAGAGAGAGAGAGAGAGAGAAGGAAAGAATGGGCATGCCAGGGCTTCCAGCAACTGCAAACGAACTCCAGAAATGTGTGCCTCCTTGTGCATCTGGCTAACATGGGTCCTGGGGAATAGAGCCTCGAACCAGGGTCCTTACACTTCACAGGCATGTTCTTAACTGCTAAGCCATCTCTCCAGCCCAAAATCCTCTAATTTTTGATTCACCTTCTGTTCATTTATCTCTCTTAGGAGGTCCCTCGGGTTTTCTTTAATAAGTTAAGCCTAGTGAAGAAAGCCGTATAAGAGATGATTCTACTCATTTTTATTTATGTGATGGTTGGTTGTGATGATTTGCTTCCAGTTCAGTGTTCTGTGTTTTCAATGGAGATTTCCAGTTTGGGCCTAGGCAGCCTTGGTCGAGATCTCTCAGTTTGTAGTGTCACCTATTTTATTTGTGTGGGTGGGTGTTTACCCACCTATGGTTAAAGTTTTTTTTTTTTTTTTTAATTTTTATTAAGGAAGAAGCAAGTATTTACCCTTGTAGAATCTTCAATGAGTGTTCTCCTTTGAGTTTGATCCAGACTGGAGTTTTATTGTGTTGTATCCACAGATATGCACATTCTGTATGTTGCACATCTACCTGAGGCTCTAGGTTAATGGCTGAGAGAGTTTGGTCAGACATACTCAATCCATTATCATAACTGTGTCTTGCTGTGCGACTTTGGAGCCTTAACACTTGTTCTTGCTCCCCTACTTTACTCACCTAAGCAGATCATAGGGGACTTACTGGTATCCCCTTGATTGTTACCAGATATTTCTGTCCTCACCCCCTGGGATAGGAATTATGTGTAAAGGGCACTCTAGTCATATACCAGAAGTGTGGGGGGAGGGGTTGGATAGGGGCAAGGAAGGGGATGTGGTTCACCAGTCTCCAGGGACCAGGCTGGATCATTTGTCTGCTGAGTTGGCACCAATTGAGTACATAAGATGAAGAAACATAAAGCCTCTTACCAGCCTGGAGCTCACAGGTCCCACAAGCAGGTGCTTGGAACATACAAGCTGCATATACTTGGTGCCACTTGCCAGCTGGTAGAGCACAGGCCCTACACATGCAGGCACCTTGAACACACTGGCCCCAGAGAAACCAGTCCCCTCACCAGACGAAATACACAGGCCTCACACACAGGGCAACACAAGCAAGAGCCTGGAATGCACAGGCTCCAGACATGACAGGCCCCTCCATGTCTTTATTTTTATTTTTTATACTCTAAACTTCACATATGAGGGGAAATATGTGATATAGTATATTTTCTTTTGAAGTTTAAACTTTGTGGACCTAAACAACTATACTCATTTAATCAATGTCTATTATTCAATACCAAACTTTCTGAAATAGATATAAAATAATGACGAATTTAGAATCAGAAAATATTCCCATATGATTTTTGGGAAAAAATAGTTTCCATTTTTAATAAATTGTGTATGTTATGATTCCTTTACCTTCTTAAGCAAAAGTTTAAAATGAGTTGAATCTGGAAGGATCTATTGCTGTATATAATAATTCATGAGTAATGGTGTATAAGTTCTGTGGCTAAAATTCTTGATTTGAACTACAACATCTTGGTCTAAATGTTTACTTCATTTACTGAACTCAAAAATGTAAGCATGATAAAAGGACATGGCATGTTTTGTAATGATGTTATGCTCAGTGCTTCACTGACAAATTATTTCAGATGCCACTTCAATTATGAGGAAAAATACAATAGTAGACAGATTATTAACTTTTTCTGGAGACAGTACTGTTGACTTGCATGGGGCCTTGCATACACAAAGAACATGCCTGTCAATGAGATTCTGTAGAATCCTCTAAGAGTTGATTGGCAGTTCATGTAGGCAAAATGTGACAAATTTCAATTTTCTATTCATACTTGCAAATATGTGAAGAATAATTTAACTCAACTCTATCATTTTAGTTTTCACACCTATAAATAATACTGTATTTTCTTCATTCTTTCAGAGTGTGTAATGAAATATATATATGATATATATATATGATATATATATGAAATATATATTTCATTACACACTCTGATATATATATATATATATATATATATATATATATATATTTATGATATTTTTATTTATGATTCATACATTTTGATTTTGATACAGAATAAGGGTTGTAAAGATATGACAGTTTCTTTCCATCTATTTTATTTCCTTTAATCATTTAATTTGCTTTATTGCCATGGTAGAAACTTCATTTTTTTCTTGTGGATACGCTATTCTATTGTTTGTTTTTAAAAGAGAAAATTGTTGTTCCAGGGCCTCAGCCACTATAATCGAACTCCAGGTGCTTGCACCACCTAGTGGACACGTGTGAACTCACACTTGCCTCACCTTTGAGTATCTGGGTAAAGTGGGGTCTAGATAGTCAGTGGGTACCTAGGCTTCTCACACAAGTGTCTTGACCGCAAAGCCATCTCTCTAGGCCTGGTTGTCCTTTTAATAGATATATACACTTAAGAGTCTAACTCTGGTCTGTGGTATCCTCAGATTAATTAAAATGCTTTTTTCTTCTTATAATAGTGAATGGTGCAGATAGAGACAGTTTACCTAGTGAATCTATCCAAAGGAAATTGAGGACTCTAAATATTGGGAGTCTGATAGATGGATATATTTGAGTTGATAGTTTGCTTGGACATATACATGGGAAATTAATGGAAAACATTAGCACCAATTTTCTTTTATTTATTTATTTTTGATCCCCAGACATGTTTATTGATGGCACTATCAAGGAAAACACCATACTGACATACAATGCAAAGAAACTTGGCAGTCTTTATATTGGCAATTCAGTTTTGGCATTTAGATTGGTAAAAACAGATTACAAGGCTTAGTGTAGCTCAAACCTTTTATTTAACCTTGCAAAATGTCTGATTTGATCAGTTGACATTCCAGGGAGCAACACCTCTGTCTCTAGGAAATCCTCTTATGCTGATGTTGTGCCTGCAATTTGCTTTTTTTAAAAAAAATAATTTATTTTTCTTCTTTTTCATTATTTTTAATTAAATAGCTTGTATTCAGTAAATACAGTCAGTTTGATACAATTATTATGCTCATCTGTGACCTACCCCTGCCATTGGCCCCTCCTTGTGGAGGTTTATGGGTCATGCATTGTGGAGTTAGCCCACAGTTTTGGGTAAGATAAATGTCTCTGCATATCATGACCCAACACGTGCCTCTGACATTCTTTTTTTTTTTTCTTTTTTGCAGTTTTTTCCTATTATTATTATTTTTTTTTATTAGCTTTCTATTCAGCAAATACAGGCAGTTTGGTACCATTATTAGGATCATCTGTGACATACCCCTTCCCCTTTGGCCCTTCCTTGTTGAGGTATATGAGTCATGCATTGGGGAGTTAGCTCACAGTTATTGGTATGATAAATGTCTCTACATATCTTGACCCAACATGTGGCTCTGACATTCTTTCTGCCCCCTCTTCTGCAAAATTTCCCTGAGCCATGTTGGGTTCATTTTTGGTCTGCTTCAGCGATGAGGTGTTGGGGGCCTCTGAGTCTCTGGCTCTCTGTTTTGGTAGGAGTTGATTTTTCTCTGTATTGGTCTCCTTTCCCCTTGTGCTGGTATCTGGTTCATCAGGAAAACAGCACCCTTGCTTGCTTGGCCAATTTTCCTTAGTTTCAGCCAGGGCCCTTTTGAGGTATGATGGGGTGGATCTCTCCTTTGGATCTGCATCTATCTGAAAAAGAGAAGCAGATTCTCCAAGAGAGAGTAAGTTAGCTCCACGACAAATGACATAAGGCTTTTTTTTTTTTTTTTTTTTTTTTTAGAGAAAGTTTAATAGGTGTAGGCCCTCTTGTAGCCCATGATTGAGGGTAGGTTGATGTTGGAGAGAGAGCTTATGTTTGGATATGATTCTGACTTGTTTCTCAGCTCCAGCTATGGGTCCCCTACCACTGAGGGGATCAGTTAGCCAAATCAAAAGCAGTTGGTTCCCCACCATTGTTGTGTGCCACTATTGCACATGTGTGGGCATCACAACCAGTTATTTGCTGCTTAGTAGGTTAGACCATGAGTTGCTTGGACAGATATTGGTCATTGCCCCCAGTCGCCCATGTAGCACCTTCTGGCACTAGATACTCTGACTGTCTGGGGACTGACTCTCTCCTGGCTTCCAGCCATGCCATCCCATTTTACATATCAGATGCATATGGTGTCTTCAGCAATAGGGTCTTACCACTAACCTTTGGTGGGTCATCAATTACTCTGACAGAAATCTGTCATTCTTTTAGGAAACCTTGTAGGTTTCTCTGATCAAAAGATCATAGGGGATGGTAGTCCCATGCTGGTACTGGGAGTTACAGCTCACTGCCCACTAAGAAAATGTGTAAAAATGTAACTAATATACAAGAGTTAGAGAGGAGGTGGGGTAAAGGGAGAGGAAGGGAGAGAAGATATAGCAGGTTTAGGTTAGATTTGATCCTACCCTTCCCAGTGTCTTGTGGTTCAGGTGTTTCCTGTAAGGGCCTGGAGAAGGTTCAACCAGTTGGTCTGCCTTTAAGGAAGTAGATTTTTATGGTACCATTACTGTTTGGGTCTAGATAAGTGTTTCCCAACCCTCTGATGCCCTCCCCTCCTTCCCCATCCATCCTAGTGTCTAGTCCATGAGATAATTGCAGGGTATGTAAGGTATCTTGGGTAGATTAGGTTAGGTGCTATAGATGAGTGAGACTATGTGGCGATTTTTTTTTTTTTTTTCTGTGATTGGGTAAGTTCACTGAGAATGATCTGATCCAGGTTCACCCATTTTTCCTCAAATTTATTTGTGTTAGTTTTTCTTACTGCTGTGTAAAATTCCATTGTGTAGATATACCACATCTTAGTTATCCATTCTTCTAGTGACGGACATCTGGATTGATTCCAGCTCTTAGCTATTACGAATTTAGCTTCTACAAACATGTTTGAGCAAATTTCTCTGGCCTGTGGTTTGAAGGTTGTAGGGTAGATGCCCAGTAAGGGAATAACTGGGTCTGTTGGTATCTCTATACTCAGGTTTTCAGGAATCCCCATATTGCTTTCCAAAGTGGTTTTACCATCCTACATTCTGATCAACAGGGGATGAGTGTTCCTACTTCTCCATATACTCGCAGCATTTATTTTTGTTTGATTTTTTTGATGTTTGCTAGCCTTATTGGGGTAAGGTGGAATGTCATAGTTGTTTTAATTTGCATTTCTCTGATGATTACAGATGAAGAACATTTTCTTAAGTGTGTGTTTGCCATTTGTGTTTCCTCCTCTGTGAAATGCCTGTTCAGTGCTCTGCCACATTTTGTGAGTGGGGTGTTTGACTTCTTACTGTTTTGATTTTTGAGTTCTTTGTAGATTCTAGAGATTAGGCTTCTATCAGTTGGATAACCCACAAATATTTTCTCCCATTCTGTGGTAATCTATTGGCTTTCCTTATTGTATGCTTGTCTGTAAAGAAACTCTTCAGCTTCATGTGATCCAATTGGTTGAGTGACTGTTTGAGATCATGAACTACTGGGTTTTGTTGAGGAAATCTTTATCCATTCCTATATCATGAAAAGTACTTCCTAAATTTTCATCCAGTAGTGTTCGAGTTTCTGGTCTTATGTTGAGGTCTTTGATCCATTTGGATTTGAGGGTAGTACATGGTGAAATGTGTGTATCAAATTTCAGTTTCCTGAATATGGTTATCCATATTCAGGGCATAAGACAGGCTCTTGAGGATGGGAAGTGAGTAATGGATTAAACCACTTATCTGGCTTCTGTAAACTGTTCGCACCATAAGCCCTAGTAACCTGTCTTAACTACACTTTGTCACCCCCACCCAAGAGCCCATGCAAATGCTGACCACTGAGGTTATAGGAAACTGATTGGTCAACAGAGTTTGGGCTTGAGTAATTTAAAATGATTGGCTTAGAAACTATGGAGTGGCATAAACCGACTGGCCTGCACTGTGTGGGCTCTTGATGCTAAAAACTGATTGGTTTTAATGCACAGGCTTTGTTAGAAACCATATAAAAGCTGTCCCGTTTCTGTATCTGGGGCTCTGCAGTCCTCTACCCCTGTGTGGTGTACAACTGTGGGCCCCAGAGTACTTGGAATAAAAATCCTCTTGCTGTTTGCATCAAGACGGTTTCTGGTGAGCGATTTGGGTTGTTGCCATTTCTGGGCAGAGCGTGGAGTCCTCGTCCTGAGGGTCTTACAGTATGTGTACAGGAATTTATCCATCTCCTCCACATTATCCAGTTTTGTGGAGTAGAGGTTTTTTAAATAAGTCCTGATGATTCTCCCAATTTCACTTATGTCTGTTGTGATCTCTCATTTTTCCTTTTGAATTTTGTTAATTTGAAGCTTCTCCTTGTTTTGCTTGATCAAATTGACAAGGGATTTGTCAATATTGTTTATTTTTTCAAAGAACCAGCTCTTTGTTTTGCCTATTGTCTTAATTGTTTCCTTGGTTTCCAACTCATTAATTTCTGCTCTAATTTTAATTATTCCTTTCCTTTTGGAGCTCTTTGGATTGGATTTATCTTGTTTTCCAGTGCTTTTTGGAGGATGGTTAAGTTATTGATTTGGCATCTGTCACTCCTTTTTATGAATGCATTGAGTGCTATGAATTTTCCCCTGAGGACCACCTTCACTGTGTCCCATAAATTTTGGTATGATGTGTTCTCATTGTCATTCAATTCCATAAATTTTGCAATTTCATCCACTATCCATTTATTGTTTCAAAGTAGGCTCTTCAGTTTCCAGGTGCCATTGGGATTCTTGGTGGGTCTTTTGTTGTGGATTCTAGCACTATATAATTGTGATCTGATATCATGCAGGGAATTATGTCAATTTTCCTAAAAATGTGGAGGCAGTCTTTGTGACCCAGTATATTGTGTATTTTGGAGAATGTTCCATGAGCTGCTGAGAAGAATGTGTAGTCTGTGGACTTGGGATGGAAAGTTCTGTAGATGTCCATTAGGTCTAAGTGCTCTATGGTTTTGTTGAGCTCTCTTACTTCCCTGTTGTGTTTCTGTTTGGATGATCTGTCTATTATTGATAATGGTGTATTGAAGTCCCCAGTTATGATGGTGTTGATGGTAATTTCTGTTTTATTGTCAAGTAGTTTTTGTTTTATGAACTGTGGTGCCCCTGTGTTTGGTGCATACAGATTTATGATTGTATTATCCTCTTGATGGATCATTTCCTTGATAAGTAGGAAGTGGCCTTCTTTGTCTTTTTTGATTATTTTTGGTTTTAAGTCTATTTTATCCCATATTAATATAGCTACACCTTCTTGTTTCTTATTCCCATTTGCTTGGAATACTTTTTTCCACCCTTTCACCCTCAGTAGGTGTCTGTCTTTAGTGGTGAGGTGGGTTTTTTGAAGGCAACAGTTTGAGTGGTGTAATGTTTTGTTCCATCCTGTTACCTTGTGTCTCTTGATGGGTGAATTAAGGCCATTAATATCTGTTGAGGTATATGGATCCTGCATTGTGGAGTTAGCCCACAGTTATGGGTAAGATAAAAGTCTGCATATCATGACTGAACATGTGGCTGTGACATTCTTTCTGCCCCCTCTTTGGCAAAAGTTCCCTAGCCATGTGGGTTTATTTATGCTCTGCTTAAGTGATGAAGTGGTGGGAGACTCTGGGTCTCTGGCTCTCTGATTTGGCAGGAGTTGATTTTTCTCTGTGTTGATCTCCTTCTCCCCCTTGTATTGGTATCCACAACATCAGGAAAACAGCACTCTTGCTTGTTTCGCCAATTTCTTTTAGATTCAGCTGGGGCCCTATTGAGGTATGATGGGGTGGCTCTCTCCCTAGCATCTACATCTATCTGAAAAAGAGAAGCAGATTCTCCAATGGTGAGTAAGTTAGCACCAGGACAAATGAGATAACCCTTACTTTTTTTTTTTATAGAGAATTTAATAGGGGTAGACCCTCTGTAGCCCATGATTGATGGTAGCTTGGTACTAGAGAGCTCTCTTACTTTCCTGTTGTGTTTCAGTTTGGATGATCTATTATTGATAATGGTGTATTGAAGTCCCCAGCTCTGATGATGTTGGTGGTTATTTCTGTTTGATTTTCATTAGGTTTTGTTTTATGAACTTTGTTTTTCCTGTGTTTGGTGCATACAGATTTATGATTGTAACATCCTCTTGGCGGATCATTCCCTTGATAAGTAGGAAGTGGCCTTCTTTGTCTTTTTTTAAGTCTATTTTATCTGATGTTAATATAGCTATGCCTGCTTGTTTCTTATTCCCATTTGCTGGGAATTTTTTTCCCATCATTTTACCCTGAGGAGGTGTCTGTCTTTAGTGGAGAGGTGAGTTTCTTGAAGGAACAGATTGAGGGGTCTAATTTTTTGATCCATCCTGTTAGTTTGTGTCTGTTGGTGGGTGAATTAAGGCCATTAATATTTAGGGTAATTACTGTGAGATTTGATTTGTTCCCCGACATCTTGTGATTGTAAATGTGGGTTGGCGTTTTCATGGACTTTGACGTTTTTTGTGCCTACTCTGAGTTTCATTATTGTGATCTGATTTTTGTAGGTATTTGAGTTTTGTTATTAGTTTCTTCTCTGTGGAGAATTTCCTGAAATACTCTCGGTAGGTTTGGTTTTGTATTCATATACTTGTAAAGCTGAGTTTTGTCATGGAAAGTTTTTTTCTTTCACCATCTATTATGAGGGAAACTTTTGCTGGGTAGAGTAGTTTGGGTTGGAAGCCATAGGATCTTTCACTTTGCAATGTTTCATTGCAGCCCCTTCTAGCTTTCAGGGTTTCCATTGAGAAGTCTGAAGTAATTGTGATGAGGTTACCTTTGAAAGTGGTGTGCTGTTTTCCCTAGCTGCTTTTAGGTTTTTCTCTTTGGTGTCAATGTTTAGAGTCTTAATGATAATGTCTTGGTGAATTCCTCCTTTGGTCCAGTCTGTTTGGAGTTCTGTTGGCTTCTTGTATCTTCATGGGCCTTTCTTTTAAGAGACTGGGGAAGTTTTCTTCAATTATTTTGTTAAATTAGTTCTCTATGCCTTTGGTCTGTATTTCTTCTCCTTCTGGTATTCCAATGATCCTGATATTAGGACGTTTAAGTGTGTTCAATTTAGTGTGGCCAAGACTTAATTTCTGAATATTCCACTGACCTGTGATTCAGCTGAATTTAGCATTTCATAAAAATGAAATGTTTAATACTTCTCCAAATTCAGCTGAGTTAGAAAAAAAAAAATCAACTAATCTGAACGATAAAAGAATAGAAACATTTTCAATACAGATCATTCAGGTCCCAATTTCAGGTGATGAACAAGTCAGGATCCTTAGACTCTAAAAATAATTTGTGCAGTGCAACACGAAGGAAGTCATTATGACTTCAGTACAGTCAGTCATTCACATGGCAGACTCCTAACAGCTTCATGAAGATGGGAGTTTAGGTTTTCTCTACTGAAAGACATCTGAGCCTCAAGGAAAAACGTATACTTGCTATTTCCTCCATTTTGTACTTCTGTAATACAAATCTGCATGGCATATTATATTTTTGAAAAAAAAGCAATAGACATTATTAAGAAAATAGACACTATGTTTGTAGGAATAAGAAGGCACCACTGTTTTGAAGTGTGTCACATAATTCCCTATGTTCTGTTCACTGGAATTTTTGAACTTCCTGAAGTGTTTGCACTCTCAAACTGTTTCTTCCATCTTGTCTTCCAGATCAGATTTTCTATCCTCTACTTGGCTGACTCTATTCTTGAGAGCATCTAGAGAGTTTTGGACTTGTTCAATTATGTTTGTATTTTCTGGTAAGAGTGATCTTTTTGACTTACACATGTGACTTCACATGTCTTCACAGTTGAGGAGTGAAACAGCTCACTGGGTTAAGTATACCCCAATCCTGTCTTCATGACCTATTGACCTCCTAAGTGCCCTAAATTTTGGAAGCAGTACATTGCTTATTTAGTTCCTTGGGGATTTAAAGGGACACAAACATCCAAATATTTGCATTTCCATTGAAGTCGTTAGTAGGCAATGAGAACCCTAATCCTTTCAATGGGCTCCTGGTCCTTTCACTGACTTATCATTCAAGGCACCTAAGTATTTGATAATCTTTTAAAAAATTCTTAATTCCCTTTGGCTCTTATACTCTTTCTGCTACCTCTTCCACAATGGACCCTGAGCCCTGGAGGGTTTGAAATGTTTCAGTGCTGGGCACTCCTCCATCCCTTCTTCTCAGTACTATGTTGCCTTTTGGGTCATCCCAGTGGTCATCACCATCTGAACAGAGGAGCTTCTCTAACCAGAAGTAAGGATATAATTAATACATGAATATGAATATTAAATGTAGTACTTTCAGGACAATTTGGTGAAAATAACATATGCATTTATCCAGACAAGAGTAGGCTTTATGCCCTTAAGGCTCATGACCTCCCCTGCCATAGGCTATTGATTAGGTTTTCAGTACCAGGCATGTTTTACTCCTTACGTACACGTGTCCAGACAGAAATTGACCTCCATATCCAAGACCTCGCAGTGCCTAGCAATATCTACACAAGACCCTCATAATAGAAGAAAAAGATGATGACATCAAATTAAAAGAGAGAGTAATGGAGAGAGTGATGGGTTATGATGGAGAGCAAAGTTATGAAGGGGAAAGTGGAGGAGGGGAGGGAAATACCATGGTTTGTTGTCTGTAAGTATAGACATTGTCAATAAAATATATATAAAATCTTAATTCCTAGAGGCCTTGGAACATTCCTTGAACTGAGAATATTATTTAACTTCTCTCTCTCTATTTTTTTAAACCTTAGTTCATATACTATTTTCATGGAATGGTGTATGAATGGATCTCAACTTAATAAAATTATATAGAAATAGAGAAGAAAAGAAATTCCCATATTTTATTTGTAGGAATAACATTAGGCCAACTAAAAAGTTAGATAAATAATACTGTAACTTTTGGCTTTCACATTTAACTTTTGATCATTTAATTCCTCATGGGAAAAGTATTATTTCATTGTTGTGATACTAAAGAGAAGAAAATTAATAATTAATATTGCAGTAAGAAGTATTATCAATATGAGAATTCATTGAAATGTTAAATATTCTGTTAATGATAGATTGATCTCTTTACTTCTCTAGTATCAAAGTTGCTGAAGCTGAAAAAGGGTTTTTAGTAACAAGAGGTAAAGCTAATACAAATGCCTCAGAATCTAGAGTATAACATTAGATAGATTTATATAAGTACAAAGTAATGTTTTTTTAAAATAAAATTTCAGAGATACCTAATTTATCAATATGGTATCATCCATTATTTTTTGACCAACACAAAGGTATCTTCTCAACTGAACATACTCTTTTCTTTGTAATTAATTTTTCAGCCAGCATTAAGATAAATCAAATGTAAGTTAGGTTATTACACTGCCTTTTATTCCTCTCTTTACAATTTTAACCTTGATAATATTAACATTATAGACCATATAATACATTTTGTCATTGTTTAGACAGTATTCCTGTGTGTTTTAAAATGATTATAAGTATTCTAAGTTTCTGCTTACCAAATTTCAGTAGCACCCTGTCCTCTCCCAGTTGTGACAAGCCAAAACTTGTGTATATTGTCAAATTTCTCTGATCACCAATATTATCACCTGGTTGAGAAGAAATAAAACACATATTTTATAGCCAATTAAAAATAATTTTCACACTTCTAAACTTAACATCTGAAAAATCCCACACATATTCAACTTCTTACATATAATTCTTTCTTATTCATGCCACATTATACACATACTTGTCTTCTTTTTTGTTTTGTGAAATTGTCACTTATTCCAAACTTAATAGCCTTTAAATAGACTTTTCCCTTCCTCTGCATTCTCTGCTACCTCATGCACCCAGGTCCTCAATGTCTCATATCAATAATTGTTTCTGCCTTACATCCATTCTTCTTTCCATTTAAGGTAACCATGTAATTCTTATTTTAACATTCTTGATGTATTTTTGTTAAACAGTACTATCCTAAAAATGGGGACATAATATTATTACGTGTGATATTATAAATTTAAATAAACTCATGAGCTTAAATCAAGCATAATTTGCTGCAAAGTGGACTCAATTAGATGAGTAAAAAAAAAAAGAGATCAGTTCATCATATCAAGCTATATAAAAATGAGAGTTATTTAAAACTACTTTATTTCCATAAGTATTATAGCAAAGTACCTCTATATTATACATTAGAATGACATGTAAATGAAACATGAGAATGATATGAAGAAGAGCAAACCATCCAAGAATTATTAAATAGTGAATTGTAAGTCCCCTACCATCTCCAAGTAGTTCTGGTAGGTTCTTAACTTTCTTAGAGATAATTGCTCTTCTAACCAATTTATTACTGAGAATAAGATACTGTTTTGATATTGATGGAGAATAGGAGCAATATAGTTTTTTATGGGTAGTCAGCTAGGGTCAGAGCTACAAGGAAATGTCATCTTGGCACCCAGGCAGGATAGAACTAATTTCATTCAAGATATCTGCAAGCAGGCTGGAGAGATTGCTCAACAGTTAAGGTACTTGCCTGCAAAGCCTAAGGATACAAGTTTGATCCCCCACTGCCCATGTAAAGCCAGATGCACAAGGTGTTGCATATGTTTAGAGGTTTTGCCTGTGGCTTCAGACCTTGGCACACCGATTTTATCTCTCTCCCTTTATCTGCCTCTCTCATTAAAAAGAAATAAATAAGTAAATACTTTTTAAAAAAATATTTGCAAACAACAACTCAGCAGCATTTATTGTTTCTTCAAGATTTCCTCCCACAAACCAATCAGGATTTCCTATAAAGACTTAAGTCAGATGATGAGGCTCATCTTAATTGAATGCTTGACTCATGGAAAGATACATTATCTTGTGTGTAAGTCCTCTCACTCTTCTGGCTCTCACTTTTCTGGTAGTTGCTTTCTGGTTCCCTTGGTGAGCTCTCTCTGTTCCCAGCCTGGCAATGGTGGGGGGAGGATTTTTTTCCCTTAGGCTTTGCCCTGCCTGCTCTCTACATGAACTTTATTATGGATATTTTCTTGCTTTGCTCTTTGTATGATCTCTCTTTAAGCTCTGACTTCTTTGCTATCTCTTAATCCTTTCTGGCACCTTATGTGAGGAGGCTCTTTTGGATTTGGCTTTCCTAACTTGCACATGTATAAGCCCCTTTTCCAGAGGTTTCACCTCAGAAGTATGAAGATATTCTACATCTCCCTCTACCTCCCAGCCAGGCTGGAGAGGGGGAGAAATGTTTCTGGCTTGGGCTTCCCTTCTAACCTTCCCTCTGCATACTAACTCTCCTTAAAATAAACCTTATAATTCATAATTCATCCCACTTTGAGTCTTCATTTATAATTCTTTGTTAACTTATACAAGAACTCAGAAGTTAGGGTCTAACGGCTTGGGATTCCCTGCATCTCAACAGCATTTAATCTATCCCTTGGCCCCAAACCCTGCATTAATACAAACATGCCATTTCTATTTTGTTTAAAGTTCTTAAAGGAAGAGTTACTCATCCATACACCTCACAGTGGTGGGACAAGTAGTCCACAAATTACTATCTCTCTACTGACAATGTAGTCAACGAATGTTATATGGGCATTGAGTATGTTCTCACAAACTGGCATTAACTTAGTCATCCAAGAGCTACAGGTACTACACCTAGCTGGAGGATTTCTGTATTGTGTTTGTTTGCCTCTAGAGTATAATGGACAAAAAAAAAAAAAAAAAAAAACCAAAAAACAAAAAAACAAAAAAACCTACAGTGGTAAAAACTCAATTCCTACCCTACCAAAAACAAATAAATAAAAGAAGAAAAGAAAGAAAAATAAGTACTACTAAATCAGCAGAGCTTCACTGTGTGAGCTTTACTTTTCTCTAATTTGAAAGCCTACTACTCAGTCAATGAAATTAATGATGAGGAAATTGAGAATCAATAGAATGAGATAAGCTTTGCTCACTGTGTTTAGTCAGGCAATAGAATTCTCTGACACAGATGAGGCCAAATCAAATGTGGTTATATATGAAAGTTGAAGGGAGAGCTTTATCTCCATTCACAGCACTTGTAGTTATTATTCTATTGATCAAACAGTAGGGGAATTCATCTTTTGCTTCTAGGCATATTGATATGTTTAATGTCTACAAAGATATATGTAGGATGTTTTGATCATCTGGGCGATTTATGTTTCAGTGTGGACACAGAGAGAGGTGATATGTGGAATTAATCCAGCACCTCCAAAAAAAGCTAAAGATCAGAAACATAAACCAAATGTATGGAAAAGGGAATGATGCAAATCTTCCCAGATACTTTTGAAAGCAGTGAAGCAGGTCTGAAAGTAAAACTGAATTGAAAAATAAAACTTATAATAATAAATATCCCTAGAAAAGACATTTGTTGAATACTGATTTTGTGCTAGACATTGTTGAAAAAGCCTTCAAATTACCTACTTATGCCAGTGACTTAAGAAAAATGACTATGGAAAACACTAAATAAAAATAACAAATTAAACACAAATATTAACAATTTGAACACAATTATATATTTGGAATAGCATATGAATCACTGTTATTATTATTAAAAATAAAATAACTGAAATGAGATGATACCTAAAACTTCATAGCTTCCTAAAACCTTATGTTCTAAAAAACATTTTGCCAAAGCCAAAACTGAAGCTTATAATAGATAAACAATTTAGTTGTGGAGTCATTGTTAAAAAAGAAGGGGAGAAAATTTTCTGAATCCCTGGAGCATGTTGTACAGAGTCAAATTACTTTGGCTTTCTTATCTTCTATTAAGAAGCTGCCCTGGGCCATTACTTTACCATGAAGAGATTTAATTTGAACACTTCACATGTGCTCTTAATAGAAAAAGGTTTTCTTTGCAAAAGGAAATAATCATTTGAGAATAAAATTTAAGTATTATCCTGCAAGCATTCTAATGTGAATTCATATTGAGCACACTCCCACAAGAAGAGTCATCTGTATCACACTGAAGTTCATTCCAGTGCTTCAAAGCCTGTATTCACAGCAGCCCAAGCATCAGGGAAACAGGAGAATAGAGAAGCAACAGGATAGTGGGTAGAAAACAGACACACAGAGAATCCAGTGGTAAAAGGTGTGTGTATCTATTGTGTATGTTCATCTGCATGTGCATATGGAGGCCAGAAGTTAATATGGGGTGTGTTCTCCATGTATTGTTCACTTTATTTACTAATACATGATCTCTCACAAAACCCAGAGCCCACCAATCTAGCTAGCCTAGATACCCAGCTTGACCTGCACTGGCAGGTACTGCTGCATCAGGATTAATATGTTTTCAGGGGCTCCAAACTCCAGTCTTCTTACTTCATGGCAAGTGCTTTTCTAACTGGAATTTGAAATCTGCTTCCAAACATACTTCAGGACTGGACACTAGGACTCACCCTCAGTAACATTAAGTTACCAGCTAGAAGAAAACTCCTGAATCTATTGAAGGACATCTATTCAAGACACCACAATAGCTCTATCAATTTTTTTTCTCAATGTCACATGTATAATGGCCAATGTTATTAAGCACTTTTATTAATTTCATATATAAGTAATTTTTCATTATGTAAAGTATATACCTCCAATTTCTAATTATTTTGAGATTTTAATCACATGTACTTTGAGTGTTGATTTTGTTTTACTTCTTTTTACTTATGTAAATCTAATATGTAAATATCCCTCAGTTTTGGGTTTACTGTGTTTTAATTTTATTTTTCATTTTCCTTATGGAAACACTCATATTTTTTCATGTGGATTACTGTAGTTGCTAATCAATGTCTCTATGTTTTCTCCATCCTTTACATATAATTTACCACATGCACCTAGAGGAACCTTTCCTGAAATGTCTTACTAGAGGATACCAGGTGGGTTTTTACCAGGTAAACTGTGTTTCTCTGACACTTGTGATCACAGTGCTCTTTAAAAAATATTTTTATTTACTTATTTATTTGAAAAAGAGTATGTGTGGGTTCACCAGGGCCTCCAGCCACTAGAAACAAACTCCAGACATATGCTTCACCATGTGCATCTGGCTTATAAGGGTCCTGGGGAATCACCAGGAAGCTAAGGCTTCTCAAGCAAGCACCTTAAATGCTAAGCCATATCTCCAGCTCAGTACTGTTTAAAAAATGTACTCTTTTCTACTGCTCAATCCAAACAGAATACTGTTGCATTAATTTTCAATGCAATTTCTCAAGTAATCACTATGCCTGACTCTTGGGACCTCTACAACTGATTGCATCATTGTTAATTAACTTCAAACTGAGCTTCCTAGGTCTGTGTCTGTATCCTCCACTGCAAATACTCTATAAACTTATCCAGCTCTGTTGATAATCACAGCTTTCAAAGCTGAGTTTGCTGAACATCGACATGCACATGTCTGAACATGAAAAATAGTGAACTTACATACTTTTGCATTTAATCTCAGTGAAATTTCACTGATCAAGATTCATATTTTATGAGTGTATGTTATTCACTGAGATGTGTCTCACCATTTCCACGCAGACTCCTGAGTTTGACACCACTACACTGTTCCAGCCAGTTTCAAAATGAATTTCATAGCTCATTTTGAGCTTCTATGTAGATGGCATTGTTCTGAATTTCAAAATGCAACAAAAACATTTGAAGTAGATGGTAGTGATTTGATAAAATCACAATAACTCATTAAAAGGCTTTAATTAGTCTAAGAATTTTGATAGACATGGGATATCACTTCATTTTTAACTGTATGATAGTTACAATTTATAGTCATAAGTAATTTTATTAACAAGAATTACTTCCCAGAAAGGGTCAAGAATCTTGTTTGGAAAGATAAAATTTCAATCAGCCATTTATTATTTCTGCATCAATCTAACTTTATATATTACAGAAATAACAATTTTATATAATGGGTTTTATATTACAAAATAAGTTGTGAATTAATATTATGTTTAATTTTTAATGTTTTTTTCAAATACTTTTTACTTATTTGCAAGCAGAGAGAGGTAGAGGGAAGAGAGACAAACATAAAGAATGGGGGTGCCAGAGTCTCTACCCATTCCAAACAAACTCCACACACATGTGCCACCTTGTGCATCTGACTTTTTGTAGGTACTGGGAAACTGAAACGAGGTCACTAGGCTTTGCCTTAATCTCTGAGCCATCTCACCATCTTCTATTTAAATTTTTAATATCATTTTACACATATTTTACTGTAATAAAATTAAAATAGCTAAATATCTCAATTCATTCTTTTGCTATTTTACTTTAAAAGATACCTCATTGTTTTAGAGGAAGCACGAAAGAGAAAGAGTGAGAGAGAGAATTGGTCCACCAGGGCTTCATCCACTAAAATCAAACTCCAGACACTTGTGCCAATTAGTGGGCATGTGCCAACTTTTACTTGCCTCACCATTGTGCATCTGGCTTACATATCTGGAGAGTTGAACATAGTCCTTAGGCTTCACAGGCAAGTGCCTTAACCACTAAGCAATCTCTTGAAATACTTTAAACATTGTGTGTGTGTGTGTGTGTGTGTGTGTGTCAAAGTTTTATCAGGTAAAAAGAAAGAACAAAGCTGGTGCACCAGGTCTGCATCCCATAGTTCAGGATCACGATGCCACTTTAAACATTTTTATCCAACATTACACTTCATATATTTTTCATTCTTTTAAAAAGTTATTTGTTCATTATATATAGAGAGAAAGAGGCAGATTGAGAGAAAGAGTGACAGAGAGAGAGAGAGATTGGTGAGCCAGGCCCTTCAGCTACTCCAAATGAACCCCAGATCCTGGTGCTACCTTCTGTATCTGGCTTACATGGGTCCTGGGGGAACTTAACCTGGGTCCTTTGACTCTGCAGGGAAGCACCTTAGCCATTAAGCCATTGATCCAGTCCCCGCTTTATGTTTTTTACATGATTCAGTATCAGTGTTGTTAGCCGAACTTCCATTTTTTTAATTTACCACATGTTATCATATGACAACCTCATGATTGTTGAGAATTTGATATTTCTTTCCAAGTCATCCTTCTTATTCATTTTCACCATAAGTTATGTCTTGAATCTAATAGGTATGCTATTCAATAAAATAGTTTTCATTTTTTGTCTGCTCAAAACTAATAGCACTTTTTGTCATATTGTAGATATTGGAAATGATGCAGGTTCATCAAAGATGAACAAGGCAAGGAGATGAGAACTTTGTAATTTCAAACAGTTTTATATTCTTTGCTATGGTCTAGCTAAACCTCCAACTAAGCATAGAATGAGAGCATGTCTTGCTACACCATCCAGGCTTAGCATTCAAGGCAGCAGAAATCCTCAGGCATTATTTGAAGACAACTGACATACTGAGAAAAAAAGTGATTCTTGAACTTAGCTTAATGCTGTTATTTGACTTTCAGACTCTTATCTGTATTGTGGAAATAAATCACAGGTATCACATAGTATCTTAAATTTATTCTTCCTAAATCTAAAATTTCCTCCTGACCTGCCCATTTTGGAATGTTCCTTGATGTAGGCTTGACAATATGCAAATTCCTGTGTCCAAAACAATTTTCTCTTCATTCATTAACTTCAAGCTTGTACATTTTTAGCAACTCTAGTAATTCTATCTTCTACATATCTTCAAAATCCATTCCCACCCAGAAAATTTTTTAGTTCATACTCTAAACATTTCCTAAGCTTTTAAACTCTTTCTGACTGGGCTTGGAATCACATTTCCATCATCAGTATTTCTCTCTTCAAAAAGTATACTTGACTTTGATAACATATCTACCTGTATAAAACAAATTTTCTCTGGATACATTCTTTCTATATCCCTTGATTATGTCTCTGGAAAGAGTTGTCACTTCTCTGATGGTTCAAAAGGCTACCTAGTGTGTATCCCTCCATCTTTGTATTAGATACCAGTTAGATCAGTTTTAGAAGTCATGGCCACATACTTTTGTGTAAGGGCTGTCATTTCCTGATGTGGCTTTTCTCCACATCTCCAAAGCTAACCAAGCTGTCATGATGATCTCTAATTTCACTACCATTTAAAATGAGGTTAGGAGGCTGGAGAGATGGCTTAGCGGTTAAGTGCTGTGAAACCTAAGTACCTCAGTTCAAGGTTCCATTTCCCAGGACCCACATTAGCCAAATACACAAGGGGGCACACGCATATGGAATTCATTTACAGTGGTTGGGGAGCCTTGTGTGCCCATTCTCTCTCTGGCTCTTTCTTTCTCTGTCACTCTCAAATAAACAAAAATAAACAAAAAAATATTTAAAATGAAGTAAGCTTTAGCAATTTGTGTTACCAATAGTGCTCTAAATATCTTTATTTAGGATCCATTATTAAAAAAAATATTTAGCAAGTTTTAGTCATGAACTGATCTGCCCCAAAAATGATAGAAGAAATTCCCCACCTGTTTCCTTCTAGTGAATTTTTCCTTAGCTCGTACAACCAGAGATCACTTTATAATCTTTAAAATATGCATTTACTTGCAAGCAGAAAGAAGAGAGACAGGGAGAAAGAGAGTGTAAGTGCACCAGGGCCTCTGGCTTGCTAAAAATGAACCACAGAATATATGCATCACTTTGTGCATCTGGCTTTACCTGGGTACTGGGGAATGGAACCCGAGTCATCAGGCTTTGCAGGCAAGCTTCTGAACAGCTAAGCCATGTCTCCAGCCATACTTTAAAATCTTATGAGCTGATTTCTCTAGAGATGATAATAAAAACAATCAAAATTTTGTCTTAATCATGAGTCTCTGCTTTCAAATTATTGGCTAGGCAATGACTTATTAAAGATATTTCATTTTAAAACTCTAATTTTATTGGAAACTTTAATATATGAATATAATAAAAATGTATCATATTCCAAACGGGTTATCCTCTTCTTATCTCTCTCCACTTCCACAATTCCTTTGAGGGTCATCTTCAGTGGGGAAATGGGTAATAACTGGGAGTGTGGATACACTAGATTTTTTTTTATAATCATTGGAAACTTGAAATCTCATCAAGAATTCCTAAATAGATAAAAGACAGAAGGTTGCTTACAATAATGGGCATCATGTTTTTCTCTCTAAAGTCTGGAATAAATTAATTTGTATTTTGTGGAATTCTTATTAGAGGTATAATACAAGTCATAAATTTTATACAAATACTAGGATGTGGAGAAGGCTCAGTGGTGTAGAACTGAACTTCATATGCATGAGGACCTACCTGAGTTTGATCAACAGCCCTCAATGTAGTTCAGTGAGAGATTCTGTCTCAGGGTAATAAAGTGGAAAATGATATTTTCCTGTGACCTCCAAACATGTGTGTACAAGGTGTACATATCTGTACACACACACACACACACACACACACAAATGCATACCATATCTTACACATACTCACAAAAATCAATACAGAAATTCATGAAATATCTCCAATGTCCAAAAATTCTTAAACTTTTGCTCAATATAAATAGACATTGATGGCACCTGTTTAAAGTTTTAAAATCTTTCTTAGCCTCTGAGCATGTACAAAGAAAATGAGTATCATTATGATGCATTCCTACTACAAGGACATCATGATTTTGGTATTGGTTTTTGTGGCTGATTTGCCAATGCCTTTCCATTGAACATGTATATAAGAGCTTAGGGTGATTTTCCAAGCATGTGTTTTGAGTAACATGCTGCTTCTTATTGTAAAATGAACTTCACAGTTTGTGAACAGCCTGCCTGAATGCAAGTTGCATTTACTGTACCTGTTTGATTTGCATATTTTATAGTCTGACAATGCATTCTTACTTTTTTATATCTTATTGCTCACAGCTCTTTTTTAAGTAACATCAGAATTTTTGGTGTTATTCATAGATGGCTTCATGAGGTCTCATATCAGAATTATTGTGAATTTGCTAATCTATTGCTGTGCTTGGTCAGGTCTGAATAATAAACTCAAAATTCAAATTATCTGTGTGAGTTGTGTCTTATGTTAGATGCATTCAGTAGTTCTTAGGATAATTCAGTCATTAATTTAGCAGACTGTTATTAGATGAATGCAGACATTAATATGTACTAGGATGGGCTGGAGAGATGGCTTAGCGGTTAAGCGCTCGCCTGTGAAGCCTAAGGACCCCAGTTCGAGGCTCGGTTCCCCAGGTCCCACGTTAGCCAGATGCACAAGGGGGCGCACGCGTCTGGAGTTCGTTTGCAGAGGCTGGAAGCCCTGGCGCGCCCATTCTCTCTCTCTCTCCCTCTATCTAGCTTTCTCTCTGTCTCTGTCGCTCTCAAATAAATAAATAAAATATTTAAAAAAATATGTACGAAGATGACAAAAATTAAGTTACAATAGTGGCTCATTAATTTTAGGTTGAAAATTTTGCCACATGTAAAACACAACACTTCAAAATTAGTGTTAGTCACTGGATAATATAAAAAAAAGGGTCTTGTATATTCAGATATTGAGAGTAGTATGTCTTTTGAAATAATATTTCATTATATTTTTTAAATTCTATGTAGGCGGAGAAAACAAAATTGATGTTTTTCATCCTCATCAGTTTTTTATTGACTTTATTTTGATTGTCTTAATTCTACCTACAATAACTGATATTTATGAGATAGTTCAGTCAATAAAAATGTTCCTTTCTTCCAAGAAACCCTTTGTTTCAAATTAATTGTAGTGCAAATGAGTCAGGCAAAGCAACACCTATTGTCTAGGAAGCACATATGAGGGACAAGAAATATCAGATGATGCTGAAAGTAACTTAGATCTGAATAGAAGATATAATTGTAATTAATTAGACAGACAATTAACTCCTTTCTACTCTCTACCCTTTTCTTACCTACTAGCTGTAAAATGATAATGATCTTCTTTTGAATAAGGTGCACAAAAATGGATCAAAATATATTTTTCAAAGGACTATGAAATTTCTAATCTTTAATTTTTGATGCAGAGAAACAAAACAGCCTTTGTAGAGATTAACAAATCTTTAATTTTCCTTTCATTGAGTTTCAATAGGATTAAAGTCTTCTTAGTATCAGAAACTGGAGTAAATGAAACTAGTATGAGGATCTTCTGAGGAAAAATAGAAGAGGCTTCTTTTCTCCAATCTGATCAGAAAGAGTGAAAATCATATCCACTTTGAAAAAAGTGAATGGGATGACATTTCAGAAAAGAGCCTTGTAGCCAATAGAATCTTGTGAGAGGGAGAACAGGTACAGGGTTTAGAAAATGAGCCAGGCATGATGGTGCATGCCTTTAATTGCAGCACTTGGGAGGCAGAGATAGCAGAGATAGGAGGATCACCATGAATCCAAAGCTACCCTGAGACTACATAGTGAATTGCAGGTCAGCCTGAGCTGCAGTGAAACCCTACCATGAAAAAAGAAAAAAAAAAAATCTATATGTCAAACATTTAATTAGGGAAAATAAGAGAAAGAATTCTATACATATGGATTCATGGAAATAGAACAGTTTTAATGTGATATATTTTTCTACGGTTTCCCTCATTTTCAATTAATTATAAACTTTTAGTGCAAGTATAGTTTTGATTTTCTAAAGATTAATTTTGTTTGACTATCTTGAATGTAAGAGATGGATTGATATGAATTTAATATCTAATGTCAGTATGAATTTAACATTTATGTGACTGCAAAGTTTTACATACCAAACTTTATTCACATTTTATCATAATTAAAATGACATTTATACCTTCATGTGTTCTTAGGAATTTCTTTTTCTTATTAGTATCAGCCACTTTTTTTCTACATGGATTTAACACTAATAAAAAACAAAGATTATTAATAAACTGATAGATAATTCATGAATGAAAGAAAATATCACTACCTTAGTTTTGCTCTTTTTGTTCACAACTCATCACAATGGTTTATTATCAACTTTATCTGAGTTATGTAACTTTCCCTGGAGAGCTGTGAACTAATGACCAATAACCCCAAATATGTCCAGTGAGCATACAGAAGAAACGGTCATGCACACCTACATCTGGCTTTGTACCAGTGAGTTCCTTGGGTTGATTGTGTAGAGTGTTGGTGAGGGTCATGTACAAGAGCAAAGGCAATCATGCCCAGCATGAGTGATCCTCTCAAAGCTACATCACTGGAGTTCCCTGCCCCACTTGTCAGGAGTGCCCCGAGTCTGTTCTCGCCAGTTGTTTATATGTATATTAGTTGACATGTGGAGAGACTCTGAAAGCAATTATATTGAAATATGATGATTAGGTGAATCTTTCACCTGTGCAACTTGATATATTCTAAATTTGTTGCATTTACCTATGATCTTTTTTTTCCCCAACCAACTCTCATGTATTAGCTCCAAATCAAATAATAGATTGACTTCGACTTTATCTCCTTTCCTTTCCTTTCCTTTCCTTTCCTTTCCTTTCCTTTCCTTTCCTTTCCTTTCCTTTCCTTTCCTTTCCTTTCCTTTCCTTTCCTTTCCTTTCCTTTCCTTTCCTTTCCTTTCCTTTCCTTTCCTTTCCTTTCCTTTCCTTTCCTTTCCTTTCCTTTCCTTTCCTTTCCTTTCCTTTCCCCTCCTCTCCTCCCCTCCCCTCCCCTCCCCTCCTCACCCCTCCCCTCCCCTCCCCTCCCCTCCCCTTCCTTTCTCTTTCCCTTTCCCTCCCCTCCCCTACCCTCCCCTTTCCTCCCTCCCCTTCCTTTCCCTTTCCCTTTCATTTCCCTTTCCCTTTCCCTCCCCTCCCTTCCCCTCCCCCCCTTTCCTGGTTCTCCCATGCTCACTCTCTCTCTCCCTTTCTCTCTGTCTCTAGTAAATAAATATATAAAAATGTCTTAAAAATTGAAGTTAATTGAATAATTAGAGATTTCAGTATACAATTACTTATATAACCCTCTCTCTCTCTCTCTCTCTCTCTCTCTCTCTCTCTCTCTCTGTGTGTGTGTGTGTGTGTGTGTGTGTGTGTGTGTGTGTGTGTGTGTGTGTGTGTGTAGGTCAAAGAGCAGCCTTATATATCAATCCTCATGCACCACTCACCTTTATGGAGACAGAATCTCTCACCAGCCTGGAGCTCATAAAGTAATTTAGATTGGCTTGTCCACAATCTCGGGGATCCATCTGTCTGCCTCTCCAGCACTGACATTGCAACTATGAGCCTGCCATAACTCCTGGGTCTGTTTCCTTCTTTCTTTCCCTCCTCCCTATCAGCTTCCCTTCCTCTCTCCCTTCCTTCCTTGCCTCCCTTTCTTCCTTCCCCTACTTTCCTTCATTTCTTCACTTCTTCCTCCTTCCCTCCCTCTCTCCCTCCTTCCTTCCCTCCTTCCTTCCTTCCCTCCTTCCTTCCTTCCTTCCTTCCCTCCTTCCTTCCTTCCTTCCTTCCTTTCTTTCTTTTTTTCTTTTTTCTTTCTTTCTCTTCCTTCCTTCCCCCTTCACCCTTCCTTCCTTTCTTCCTATCCCTCCCTCCCTCTCTTCCTTTCTTCCTTGCCTCCTTCATTCCTTCTTTTCTTTCTACTTTCTTCCTGCCTTTTTCTTTGCTTCCTATCTCTCTTTGTTTTTAATGTAGGTTCTGAGGATCAAACTCAGACTCCTCCTACTTTCAAGGGAGCACTTTAAAAACTGAGCTATCTCCTCTGCCCTTATTTATTTCTTGACATAAAGGATAATTCCGTAGATGTGACACTTAATTATCTTGTGATATGGAAACTGTAGTGAAGGTTTTCTGCTGGGAAAAACAGACAAAAAAGTAGATATTTTTATCAGAAGTTATTTATTAGGACTGTCATTCCTCATAGTGATAATTATTTATATCAACACTTTCCCTAAATGACTAAAACAGCTGTACATTTACATAGCTTAACATTTCTTTTTCAATATTTTATTTGTATTTATTTATTTGAGAGAAAGAGATAGATAAGGGGAGAGGGCAAGGGAGAGAATTAGTGTGCCATAGCCTCTAACCACTACAAACAAATTCCATGCACCACCTTGTGTTTCTGGCTTACGTGGGTACTGGGGAATCAAACCTGGGTCTTTAGACTTCAAAGGCAAGTGCCTTAACCCCTAAGCCATCTCTCTGGCCCTCTAGATTAATATTTTATAGAGAAAAGTAACTAAGTATTTAAAAATGAGTGAGGAGGATTCAAGTCATGGTTGCATGGACTTGTAAAATATTCTTAAGTTTTTCTTGGAATTCAGATTACTTTATTGTTGAGATAGCCATTTTTTTTTCTGCTACATCCATTTGTGATACTAACATTTAGATAGCAAATCTTTCACTTAGCCTCTTAAAAATGTTAATTAAGATTTTAAATTACCACAGGTGCTTGGGAAAGCAAGTGACTGGTTATTTTCCAACCATGCTAGAATCTAATGAAAGCTATGAATACAGAATGAGAACAATTCAAATGCATTTTCATAAAGTTTCAGGGGTTTGTGAAATCTTCAAAGACTTTTTCTAGGTCGTCCACCTGCATCACCCATGGGATCTACTGGAACCCAGAATAGCTCTTCAATAAGATATAATCTATGAGTATCAAAGCTGTCTTTGACCTAATTTAATCTATTTAATTAAATAAAATGGTACATTCTGTTAATGTTTCTTTCCATGGGAATGAGGAAATAGTAAAAGCTCTGCTATGTGGAAATAAAAGTGAGCATAAGTCGAAAATTCAAATATCCATTTTTTTGACAACTTGGAGGTATTAAGGAGTTCATTTAAAATATGGGATTGGAGCCGGGGCTGGTGGCACATGTCTTTAATCCCAGCACTCGGGAGGCAGAGGTAGGAGGTTTACTATGAGTTCGAGGCCACCCTGAGACTACATAGTGAATTCCAGGTCAGCATGGGCTAGAGTGAGACCCTTCCTTGAAAAACCAAAATAAAATAAAATATGGGATTGAATTATTTTTCCTCTTACCATACCAGTAGAAAAGGGCTTCCACTTAACTAAATATGATTAAAATAGACATAATAGAGTATAAACATTTCTGTCTTCCTTCCCATTATTCTTCATTTCTCCCTCCCCTTTTCCTCTTTCTTCTTCCTTCCTTCCTTTCTTTCTTTCTTCTTTCTTTCATTCTTTTTTCTCCTTCCTTACCTCCCTCCTTCCTTTTATCCCCTCCTTCTATAATTCCCTCCCTCCCTCCCTTCTTTCCTTCCTTTCATCCTTCCTTCCAACTTTTCTGACCTCATATTAGGCTTTCTGTCCATTTTAGAATAGTTTTGTCCAATTATTTGGGACAGAGAGAAAGGCAGAAAGAAGGACTATGAGTATGGGTATGCCATGCCTTCCTGCCACTCCAGACACATGTACTACTTTTTGTGTCTTGGCTTTATGTGTACTGAGGAATTGGATCTGGGCCATCAGACATTGCAATTCAGTTTCTTTAACTGCTAATCCATCTCTCCATCCCTTTATATTCATTTTTAAATTGATGATACCAAAATGCAAAATCCGCTTTTGAATGCAGAACATAAAAAATACTAGTGCCATTTTTTCCTTCAAAGATAAATGACTGCATTTACAACTGTACTTGTTTTTCATATTTATCACTATTAAATTTGTGTATGGCTAAGCCATCATATTTTTAGGATAATATATAAATTTGACAGATGCAGTGCTAAAGATTCTTAGATCTTCAGTGAACTACAATAAGCTATCAATCCACTACTTTCTAATGACTTCAGAAAAATGAAATAATTATATAAAATATGCAATTTATACTTACAAATTTATTAATATTTTATGGTTTTTGTAAAACCTAGTAGGGAACTTGATATTGTCCACTGTCCTTGAACTTGAAATGAAACCACTGAGTTTCAGTATTGTCATCTGAAAAGTGAGGGCAAGTACACCTCAATGGGCTGTTCAGGGCTTGTGATGAGATAGCTAACCTCTTGCTGACTCACAGATGCTTCTGCCTAGTACAGCCCCCATGATCACCATTCAGCCAGTAAGCACAGAAAAAGTTGGACTATTGGTCTCAAAGTCAGGCAGTTCTTATATAGACATAAAGCTGATATATGAGGGCACATGAATAATAGCCTACGTGTGTGGGCAGTCAAAAAAACCAGATGACAGTTGAAAGCAAAGCACACATTTTTACAAGCTCTAAGGACATCTGTTTAAAATGCTATCTAAGAAGCTATATATACTGAAAAAAGCCTAGATTTGACAATTTTCTTTTGTCTTTAGAAAGTTCAGCTGATTTGTTAGATTCAGAGAAAAGGAAGGACTCCAGATAAAATAAATAATATTCAGACAAATGAAGGTTTAAGTTATCCAATGATATGTCAGTTAAAGTCACAGTTTTGAAATATATTCCAACATTTTACAATTTTACATTATATAATATATATAATATGATAAGGCATATATATGTATTCATATCAGTCACAAAGAATGTTTACATTATGCATTAAAATATATGATATTTAGAGATAGTCAGCTGCAGGAATAAGTTGAGTGTGCCTTGCAATGTGATCAGAGTATTTTATTCTTCCCTATGCTTATGAGAAATATTTTTATAGACTCAAATGACTGTATCTGGTTTTGCTGTATTCTAAATGAATTTTAAAATTTGGCAACTTGTCAGGACTTTAAATTAATGTTGAATAAAGTATAAACAGCTTAATTATGAAACAGCATATTTAATGTCATGCCAAAAATAATGATAGATAAGATGCTAACAAGATAAATTTCTTTCATTTTCAATTAAGGAGCACATTGATTGTGACACCTTACTTTCTCCTCCAGAGGATCTGTTCATATTCTCTGCAAAGTACAGATCAAGAAATACTGGTGGCAATTTAGATACAAGGCATTTGAATCAAAATTGGATATACTCCTGTCCTTTACTTCAACTAACTTTGTGAAAGTAATTTGAGTTCCATAAACCACAGTTTCCTCTGGTGTGTATAGACAAGGAAAGGACACCTTTCTGGAAAGGATTTAACACAGAATATAATTCACTTATTACAGACAAATAAGAATATAATTCACTTATTACAGACAAATAAGCAAATAAGTCACTCACTGATGTGTCCTTACAAGTATTTGTGTGATAAAAATACCACAGGCATCCTTCATGTCAATAAGAATTGAAGCTCTTTTGTAAGGCATATTTGTTAAGTGCTAATCTGTGAATAGTGGTACTGGGGTAGGGCTCATATATTTTTTTTCTTTTTTTCATAATAATTATGACCAGATTAAAACTATAGTAACAAAAAATTACAGAACATACCTGCATAGAATCATCTAAACTAATATATATAAATGTTATCTTTCCACTATGAAAATATCTAAGGTGAAATATATTCTATGAAAAAAAAAACTAAGGTACCATAACTTTTGCAAGAATAAAGCTTCATGCAGAGAAAAGACAAAGAACCTGCTTTTCTTTTGTGAAAACTGAGGTCATTGGTATAGTCTATGAGTTTGACTTCTTTTCATCCTTGGGAAGGAAATAGAATCACACACACACAAAAATGTATATTTGTATTCTACTTTTGCTTTCGCCTTCTCTGCAGAAATGGCTGAGGGATAGATTGAGCAAATGCAGATGCAAGAACTACACAGCTGATCCTGTGCACATCCTCCACAGAGCCATAGCTGAAACCCAGCAGCATCCTGTATAGCATTGACCTTTACAAAGTGTCAACTATTAAGAATCCTTTATTTATACAAACCGAGATTTTTAATTTTTATTGGCAATTATCATAAATGCACAAAACATATTTTGACCATAATCCCTCCTTCTACCTCCTTTTTCTACCCCCTCACCATGAACCCCTTCTTTTTTGCCACTAGTCTTTCTCTTTTGATGTCTTTTTTGCCCTCATTCATCACCTGTGACAACATGTTGATGGTTCCAATATTTCACATATAAGTAACAGCTGCTGTGTGTTCATGAATACAATAATTCTCATCCAGAAGATTACATTATGTAAACATTCCTTCCACAATATTTTCTAAGGCTTCAAGGGCATGATAACAATGCATCATTTAGTTATGAGACTAAATTTTAAAGCCTTCTTATTGTCCTTAAATCCTTTCTAAATCCTCTAATTCCCTTCCTCCTTCTCCTCCTCCTTCTTCTTGTGCATGCTTGCTGTGTACATGTGTATAAATCCATTTGGCATTCCATGTGCTCACTTGTGGTGGGAACACTTACTCTTCTGAAGTTGCCAACATGGTATGTTGAGTGCTCACTCTGCTCCATGTCTCTTCTGTACTCCAGGGTTTCTGCTCCCCTGTGGAATTGGGTTTATGTATGTTGGGTCAGTCACAATCATCTATTTATGTAGGTCCTAGGGATCCAAATCCAGCCAGCTCTTTTGCCTGATTAAGCTCTCATGCTTACATAAAATATGCTCTTAATTGCTGAGCTATCTCTCCAGCCCAATTTTGGTATTTTCATAACTGTTCAACTAATCACACATATACTAATATGAACAAAAGTTTTTGCTGGCCTCCAAATGCTCTCCTGTATCATATTCCTATGAATGTTTCAAATTGCATTATGATAATCTGAACAACAAAATTGTTCATAGAACATCACAATAAAGGCAGCTGTCTGCTTCACTCTGGTTGCTGGCCTCTATATTCAACTGAAATGCTGTGTTGGTATGTAAGGCCAATTGTGTTGACATAAATAATAAAAATTTGACAATATTCATCAAATTGGCCAAAGAATTCAGGTAGAAAGCAATGAATTCTGTCACTGAAATAACCCTATCAATTTTCTATCTTACTAACCTCTGTAGCTTAGCATGCTTTCTTCAAATGAAGAAACAGACTTAATTTAATTGCAATATTCAATGTCTAGTGACTCACATAATTTTATCATCCTTTTATTCATGCAGATTTTTCTTTTACTGTCACTCAGGCTTGTTCAACATCTTCATCATATGTCCCAGAATAACTATGAATGTGGTACATTTGTATATGACTGTGTCCTGTCACAATGCCAGAAGGTTGGACATGACTATGCCAGACATTGTTGTTAGGAAGGAGTTGTTAACAGGACAGACATACCCGCTGTCTTCATGGAGCCATGCATTCTAAAGAATATAAATTAAGTCTAAAATCTCTCTCTCTCTCTCTCTCTCTCTCTCTCTCTCTCTCTCTCTCTCTCTCTTAGTAGGATCTTGCTCCTGCCCAGGCTGACCTAGAATATACTACATAGTCATAGACTGATCTCAAACTCATAACAATCTGTTCACCATGACAAGGAACTAATACCAGATCAAGGAAATTATTCCACCCAAGTCAACTTCAGTTTATTGGGGTTATTACAGATAATCCTACACAGATCCAGTGTATCTTAAAGGTAGTTGCATCACCTAAGGGACCTCCCCAATATAAGTGCTGTCTTGTGGAAGCTGTATCCCTGAGGTTCTTGTCCATTTCACAGCCACCTCTACCAGAGTCTCCTCTTCTCAGCAAATGGTTGCAGCCTTTATAAACTTGTAGAGTGGTTCTGGTAGTTTGAATGGATGAACCCTAATACATTTCTTCTTGGATTTCCAGCTGCCTGGCTGGAAGAGGTGTCACTATGGCCAGATACTAGGGTCCAATCCTAGGTGGGTTTCGGGGGTGGATTTGGAACTTCCAGTCCAAAGGTATACAGAGTGTGTGAGCTCTGACTGGTGTTCCTGGAGTGTGCTTGCTTTTGGATGGTGGTTGCATTTTCTCTGCTTGGTTTTGTTTAAAGAAGGGCAGATTCTTCCACCACTATGGAACTTCCCCTGGATGTATAAGCTTCAGGTAAATCCCATTCCTCCTATAAACTGTGTCTGGTTTGGGAGGTTCATTCCAGCAACATGAAGCTGTCTACTATAGTGGACTTGTCAAACTTATGACTTTCTGAGCTTCTTGAGTACTCTAAGTTGTTAGCACTTTGAATCTTCCCTCCAGAAGGGAATGCCTCAATTTAGAGGAAAAAGCTACACAGCTCTTATCAAATACACTTGTTAACAAATGACAAGTATTATTAAATAATTTCATGTGACGGTATATACTAACTAGACTCTTCATCCAGTATGATCTTTAAAATAACAGTTCATTTTGTTTACTATTCATACAGTATGGAGTCTATGAATTAATAGAACATGACTCCCTTGAAATACCATTTAAACGATGTATATATATATATATATATATATATATATATATATATATATATACACATATATATATATGTATATATGAAATGTCATAGCTTTATTAACAGTTTTCTGTATAAGGTGTTCAAGTGGAAGTTCTTCATGAAGACCTCCTATGTTAACTAACTCCAGACACTTTGAGGGGACAATAAAAGACTCAAGATGTTCCTGTTATTGATTTGGATCTTTCTGGGCTTTATGCCTAAAAAGTACTCGTAACCTTGAAATACTAGCAAATCTTGATAAAGGATCATTCCTAATTTTTTTAATAAATCAGCTGTGAAAACCCAATTTATTGCATCATTTCAGATGGATGCTATGTGCAGAGTTATTTGTCAGCTTCACAAATCTTCATATAACAGTATATTTTAGGTGACAAATAGAGGAAGGTAGGGAAAAAAAATCTAAGGAAGACTTTCCATTAAGGTGACATAGCCCCCCCCAACATGAAGTACAAGTTGTGTGTGGTAGGTTTTCTTACTTGGATCTGCAGAAATGAATTTAGAATTGCAAACAAAGAATAGTAACTAGGCAAGAATTATAAGTCATTACACAAATTGTATATTACAAATATTTAAATTATACAAATAAACATATATATAGTGAATAGATATACACAATACATATATGCATACATACACACATGCATATCATACATACATAAGCTTATTATATAAGATGAAATATATATTATATAACATTATTTATGTTATATATAATAATTTTCAAAATACAATGTAATTTCATGATCAAAACATTGGTTAGAATAGACATAGATGGATTATATCTCAACATAATAAAGGCTATATATAAAGCTCTTAAAGCCCAAATAATTCTTGATCTGAAGAGACTGAGATCAGGAACAACACAGGGGTGTCCACTCTCACCTCTGCTCTTGTACATAGTACTGGAAGTCCTAGTTCTGTCAACAAGACAGGAGAAAGAAATAAAAGGGATACAAACTGGAAAGGAAGAAGTTAAGTTAGCCCTTTTCATTTTACAGATGACATGATTCTATACATAAAAGACCGAAGAACCTCCATCTCAAAACTCTTAATATTGATTAACTCCTTCAGTAAAATATCAGGATACAAAATCAATGCACAAAAATCAGTAGCCTAGAAACAGAGAACAAAATGAGCAACATTGTCCCATTTTCAATAGCAACAAAAAGTAAAATACCTTGGAATAATAACAAACAAGGATGTGAAAGACCTATACAAAGAAAACACAAAAACACTTGAGAAGGAAATTTAGGAGGACTTGAGAAAATAAAAAGACCTCCCATGCTTCTGGATAGGCAGAATTAACATTGTGAAAATGGCAATCTTATCAAAGGCAATAGATTGATTTAATGCAAGATCAATAAAAATCCCAACATTTTCCTTCACAGAGATAGAAAAGATGATCTCAAAATTCATATGAAATGGCAGAAGGCCTTGGATGTCCAAGCATATCCTCAGCAAAAGAAACACCTCTGGAGGCATCGCCATACCTGATCTAATGCTTACAAGGCCATAGTAATAAAACAACATGGCACTGGCATTAAAAACAGGATTTTAGATCAATGGAACAGAATGGAAGACCTGGACTTCGGGTCAAGAAAATAGAGCTACTTGATATTAGAAAAGGCCCTAAAAGCATGGGCTGGAAAAAAAGACAGTATCTTCAAGAAATGGTGCTTGAAAACTGGATAACCATATGCCGGAAAATGAAACTCACTCCACACATCTCATCATGCACAAACATCAAGTCCAAATGGATCCACTACTTTAATAAAAGGCCATAAATTTGGCCACTACTGGGAGAAAAAATATGAGGAACTTTCTATGATATACGAATGGGAAAAGACTTCCTGAACAAAACCCCAGTAGCTCAGGAACTTAAACAATCATTCAGCCACTAGAACCTCATGAAGCTGAAAAGTTTCTTCACAGACAAACAAGCAATAGACTGAGCCAATAGATTAGTCACAGAATGGGAGGATATTTTTGCTGGTGATACAACTGAAAGAGGCCTAATTTTGAGAATCTACAAAGAACTTAAAAACCTAAACAATGAAAAGCAACTCACTCGCAAAATGGGGCAAAGAACTGGACAGTGCGTTCTCAGAGGAAGAAATACAAATGGCAAATAATCAAGAAAATGTTCATCATCTCTAATTATCAGGGAAATGCAAATTAAAACAACTATGAGATTCCACCTTACCCAATCCTCCCTCCCTTCCTCTTTCCTTCTTTCCTTCCTTTGCTTCTGCCTGCCTACTTCACTTACCATTTTCCAGTGTTTTTCATCTGTGGTCCATCTGCCTTTACCTCTTGGCTGTTTGCCAATACTTGCCTTTCTTTCTTCCTTAAAACCATCCTGTTTTACCTTTTCATTTCATTGAAATATTTATTGGGAACCTCTTGTATACTCTGTGACAAGTGCTTTAGATACAATACTTAACAAGACAAATAGATCCCCTCAATTTGGAAACTTACAATGAAGTAGAAAGTGTGAGTTGAGAAACATGTTTAAAACTAAGTGAACAAAATGATTTCAGACATTGATAAGTTTTGCATATAAAATAAAACAGCATGTAGTAAATTAGAAGTGAGTCTTGAATGAGCAGAGTCTTAGGGTCTACATAAAAATATTTTAGTTGATATTGTTTACCACATAAATCACTTCATAACAAACTATAAAGGTCATCCTAAATGCATTATTTCTCCTGACATCTGTATCCAATCCATACCTAAAATACGTTATCTCAAAATTGTTATTAAATTTACCAACTCTTACGCTGAGTTACAAACCAATTATTTTTACAACTGAAACACATATGTTTGATTCATATGAGATAGGAGCACAGTCCCAAAATTTTCCCACATTGCTTATTTAATAATTTTTAACTTTTGCAATGCCTACTCTGTTGAATTATATACTGGCCAGGACTATTATAGTTTCAAAAATCAAATAGTAAATTCAATGCGATTAATTTGCTTGAAATGAGTAATTATGTTATGTAGAATAATAACTTCCAAATATTCACAGTGTAGTTCCTAGAATCTGTGACTATGTTCCTCATATGAGAAATTAAAATTTGAAAAATGTGATTAAAGATTATTAGATGAGAGATTAAATGAAATATTCTGGGTAGACCTAAAGTAATGATAAGAATTATTAGAAGAAAAGAAGCAAATCCACATCACTAAAAGGAAGTTTTTCAGCAAATGTGTATGGTACATGGAAAAACTACTGTGAGATAACAAACAGGGATGACATGCACTAGAATATGATAAGGAGAACTATTCTCTAGTCACCTCCAGAAGAAATACAGATGGCTCTTTTGTTCTAGCCCTCTAAGACTCATTTCAGGTATCTGGCTTACATGTCACTAGATTCAAATATAATTTGTGTAGATTTGACCAATACATTTGTAGTGTAGGCCCTCTTGTAGCCCATGATTGATGGTAGCTTCATAGTGGAGAATGGGCTTATGTTTGGATATGGTTCTGACTTGTTTCACAGCTCCAACTATCCGTAGGTACCACTGAGGGAATGACTTAGCCAAATCAAGAGCAGTTGGTTCCCCACCATGGCTGTGTGCCACTATTGCACTTGTGTGAGCATCCTGACAGGTTATTTGCTGCTACGTAGGCTAGATCATGAGTTGCTTGGACAGATATTGGCCATTTTACCCCAGTCGCCCATGTAGCACCTTCTGGCACTAGACACATAGACTGTCTGGGGACTGAGTCTCTTCTGAATTCCAATCATGCCAATCCATTTTATGTGTCAAGTGAATATGCTGTCTTCAGCAGTAGGGTCTTACCACTAACCTTTGGTGGGTCATCAAGTACTCTGACAGATACCTGTCATTCTTTAGGAAAACTTGTAGGTTTCTCTGATCAAAAGCTCATTGTGGATGATAGCCCCGTGCTAGTACTGGGAGTTACAGGTCAGTGCCTATTAAGAAAATGAGGAAAAAGATAACTAATATACACAAGTTAGAGAGAAGAGAGGGGGGTGAGGAAGGGAGAGGGAGGGAGGGAGGATGTAGAAGTTTAAGGTTAGACATGATCTTACCCTCTCCAGTGTCTTGTGTTTCAGGTGTTTCCTGTAAGAGCCTGGTGAAGGTTCAGCCATTTGGTCTGCCTTTTAGGAAGTAGAATTTTATGATACCATTGCAGTTTGGGTCTAGATTAGTGTGTCCCACCCCTTTGAGGACCTCCCCTCTCTCCCCATCCATCCTAGTGTCTGGTGAATGAGATGATTGCTGGGTATGTAATGTATCTTGGGTAGATTCAGGTGAGGTGCTTTAGATGTGTGAGAATATGTGGCAATTTTTTTTTTCTGTGATTGCGTAAGTTCACTGAGAATGATCTGTTACAGGTTCAACCATTTTTCCTCAAATTTCATTGTGTCATTTTTTTCTTACTGCTGCATAGAATTCCATTGTGTAGATATACCACACCTTAGTTGTCCATTCTTCTAGTGATAGACATCTGGGTTGATTCCAGCTTCGTAGCTATTACAAATTTAGCCACTATAAACATGGTTGAGCAAATCTTTCTGTACTGTGGTTTAAAGGTTTTAGGGTACATGCCCAATAAAGGAATAACTGGGTCTGTTGGTATCTCTATAGTCAGCTTTCTCAGGAATCTCCATATTCCTTTCCAAAGTGGTTGTACTGTCCTACATTCCCACTAACAGTGGATGAGTGTTCCTACTTCTCCAATTCCTCACCAGCATTTATTTTCATTTGACTGTTTTAAAATTTATTTATTTGAGAGTGACAGACACAGAGAGAAAGATAGATAGAGGGAGAGAGAGAGAGAATGGGCGCGCCAGGGCTTCCAGCCTCTGCAAACGAACTCCAGATGCATGCGCCCCCTTGCGCATCTGGCTAACGTGGGACCTGGGGAACCGAGCCTCGAACCGGGATCCTTAGGCTTCACAGGCAAGCGCTTAACCACTAAGCCATCTCGCCAGCCCTCATTTGATTTTTTGATGTTTGCTATCCTTATTGGGGTAAGGTGGAATCTCATAGTTGTTTTAACTTGCATTTCTCTGATGATTATGGATGATGAACATTTTCTTAAGTGTGTGTTTGCCATTTTTATTTCTTCCTCTGTGGACTGCCTGTTCAGCAATTTGCCCAATTTTGTGAGTGGGGTGTTTGACTTCTTACTGTTTAGATTTTTGAGTTCTTTGTAGATTCTAGAGATTAGGCTTCTATCAGTTGGATAACCCACAAATATTTTCTCCCATTCTGTGGGTGATCTATTGGCTTTGCTTATTGTATGCTTGTCTGTAAAGAAACTCTTCTGCTTCATGTGATCCCATTGGTTGAGTGACTGTTTAAGATCGTGAGCTACTGGGGTTTTGTTCAGGAAGTCCTTTTCCATTCCTATATCATGGAAAGTACTTCCTAAATTTTCTTCCAGTAGTATTCAAGTTTCTAGTTTTATATTGAGGTCTTTGATCCATTTGGATTTGAGTGTAGTGCATGGTGAAATGTGAGGATCAAGTTTCAGTTTCCTGAATATGGTTATCCAGTTCGTCCGGCACCATTTGTTGAAAATGCTGTCTTTTTTTCCAGCCTATATTGTTCAGGCCTTTGTCAAATATCAAGTAGCTATAGTTGCTTGACCCAAAGTCCAGGTCCTCAAGTCTATTCCATTGGTCTATCCTCCTGTTTAATGCCAGTACCATGCTGCTTTTATTACTATGTCTTTGTAATATAGCTTTAGATCAGGTATGGTGATGCCTCCAAAGGTATTTCTTTTGCTGAGGATATGTTTGGATATGCAAGGCCTTCTGACATTCCATATGAAATTTGAGATCATTTTTTTCTATCTCTGTGAAGAACACTGTAGGGATTTTAGTTGGAATTGCATTAAATCTATATATTCCCTTTGGTAGGATTGTCACCTTCACAATGTTAATTCTGCCAATCCAGGAGCATGGAAGGTCTTTCCATTTCCCCAGTTCCTCCTCAATTTCTTTTTTGAGTGTTTTTATGTTTCTGTTGTATAAATCTTCCACTTCCTTGGTTAACGATATTCCAAGGTATTTTATTTTATTTTTGTTGCTATTGAAAATGGGACTATGTCCCTTATTACTTTCTCTGTATCTTTGTCCTTTGCATATTGAAAGGCGACTGATTTTTGTGCATTCATTTTGTATCCTGCTACTTTGATATAGAAGTTAATCACCTTCAGGAGTTTTGGGATGGAGTCTCTTGGGTCTCTTACATATTCAATCATGTCATCAGTGAATAGAGCTAACTTTACTTCTTCCTTTCCAAATTTTATCCCTTTTATTGCCTCCTCCTGTCTTATTGCTTGAGCTAGGACTTCCTGTACTGTATTGTAAAGCAGAGGTGAGAGAGGACAAGCCTGTCTTGTTCCTGATCTTAATGGGAATTCCTCCAGTGTCTCTCCATTAAGTATTATTTGGGCCTTTGGAGCTTTGTATATTGCCTTTATTATGTTAAGATATGAACCAACCATGCCACTTCTCTCCAATGGTTTGATCAATAAGTGATGTATCCTGTCAAAGGTCTTTTCTGCATCTATCGAAATGATCACCTGGATTTTTATATTTAACCTTGTTTATGTGGTGTATTACATTGACAGATATGTTGAACCATCCCTGTGTTCCTGGGATGAATCCCACTTAGTCAAGGTGGATAATGCTTTTCATGTGTTGTTGGATTTGGTTTCGAGGATTTTGTTCAGGAACTTTGCATCTAAGTTCATTAGGGAAATAGGTCGGAGGTTTCTTTTCTTGTGGCATCTCTGCCTGGTTTTGGTATTAGGGTGATACTAGCTTCATAAAAGGAGTTGGGTAGCTTTACCTGTTACTGATTGTGTGGCATAGTTTTAGGAAGATTGGTTTGAGATCTTCGATGAAGGTTTGATAAAATTCAGCTACGAAGCCATCTGGTCCTGGACTCTTCTTTTGCGGAGGTTTTTTATTAATTTTTCAATCTACATGAGTGTGATGGGTTCATTGAGGTGACTAATCTGCTCTGAGTTTATCTTTGATAAATGGTATGCATCCAGGAAGTTATCCATCTCTTCCTCATTATCCAGTTTTGTGGAGTAGAGGTTTTTGAAATAAGTCCTATTGATTCTCCAATTTCACTTATGTTGTTGTGTTCTCTCCTTTTTCATTTTGAACTTTGATAATTTGAAGCTTTTCCTGATTTGGCTTGATCAAATTGGCCAGGGGTTTGTCAATCTTGTTTATTTTTTCAAAGACAAACTCTTTGTTTTGTCAATTGTCTTAATTGTTTCCTTGGTTTCCAAATCATTAATTTTTGCTCTGATTCTAATTATTTCTTTCCTTCTGGAGCTCTTTGGGTTGGATTTTTCTTGTTTTTCCTGTGCCTTTAGGTGGATGGTAAGGTTATTGATTTGGGACCTTTCTGTGTTTTTTATGAAGGCATTGAATGCTATGCATTTTCCCTGAGGACCGCTTTCATTGTGTCCCATAAGTTTTGGTATGATGTGTTCTCATTGTCATTCAATACCAGAAATTTTGCAATTTCAGTTTTTATTTCATCCACTATCCATTTATTGTTTAAAAGTGTGCTGATCACTTTACATGAGCCATTGGGATACTTGGTGGGCATTTTGTTTTAGACTTCTAGCAATATTGCATTGTGATCTGATATCATGCAGGGAAATATGTCAATCTTCCTAAATATGTGGAGGCAGTCTTTGTGAACCAGTATATGGTCTATTATAGGGAATGTTCCATGGGCTGCTGAGAAGAATATATAGTCTGTGGACTTTTTTTTTTTTTAATATTTTATTTATTTATTTGAGAGTGACAGAGACAGAGAGAAAGCTAGATAGAGGGAGAGAGAGAGAGAATGGGCGCGCCAGGGCTTCCAGCCTCTGCAAACGAACTCCAGATGCATGCGCCCCCTTGCGCATCTGGCTAACGTGGGACCTGGGGAACCGAGCCTCGAACCGGGGTCCTTAGGCTTCACAGGCGAGAGCTTAACCGCTAAGCCATCTCTCCAGCCCGTCTGTGGACTTTTGATGGAAAGTAGATGTCTGTTAGGTCTAAGTGATCTATGGTTTTGTTTAGCTCTCTTACTTCCCTGTTGTGTTTCTGTTTGGATGATCTGTCTATTATTGATAATGGTGTATTAAAGTACCCAGCTATGATGGTGTTGGTGGTTAGTTCTGTTTTATTGTCAAGTAGGTTTTGTTTTATGAACTGTGGTGCCCCTGTGTTTGGTGCATACAGATTTATGATTGTATTATCCTCTTGATGGATCATTTCCTTGATAAGTAGGAAGTGGCCTTCTTTGTCTTTTTTGATTATTTTTGGTTTTAAGTCTATTTTATCCCATATTAATATAGCTACGCCTGCTTGTTTCTTATTCCCATTTGCTTGGAATACTTTTTCCACCCTTTCACCTGTGGAGGTGTCTGTCTTTAGTGGAGAGTTGGGTTTCTTGAAGACAACAGATTGATGGGTCTAATATTTTGATCCATCCAGTTAGTTTTTGTCTCTTGATGGGTGAATTAAGGCCATTAATATTTAGGGTAATGACTGAGAGATTTGATTTGATCCCTGCCATATTGTGATGGTAGATGTGTGCTGGTGTTTTCATGGGCTTTGAAGTTTTTTGTGCCTACTCTGAGTTTGGTTATTGTGCTCTGCTTCTTGCAGGCATTTGAGTTTAATTATTTGATTCTTCAGTGTGGAGAACTTCTTGAAATACTTTCTGTAGGTTTGATTTTGTGTTCATATACTTAAAAAGCTTATAAAGATTTTGTGTTCATATACTTATAAAGAGTTTTGTCATGGAAAGTTTTTTCTTTCACTATCTATTATGAGGGATACTTTTGCTGGGCAGAATAGTTTGTGTTGGAAGCCATAGTTTCTTAAACTTTTGTTTCTTTCCAGGTCCTTCTAGCTTTCAGGGCTTCCATTGAGAAGTTTGATGTAATCTTGATTGGGTTACCTTTGAAAGTGATGTGCTGTTTTTCTCTAGCTGCTTTTAGGGTTTTCTCTTTGGTGTCAATGTTTAGAGTCTTAATAATAATATGACTTGGAGAGTTTCTCCTTTGGTCCAGTCTATTTGGAGTTCTGTTGGCTTCTTGTATCTTGATAGGCTTTTCTTTTAAGAGACTGGGGAATGTTTTCTTCAATTATTTTGTTCAATAAGTTCTCCATGCCTTTGGACTGAATTTCTTCTCCTTCTGGTATTCCAATAATTCTGATATTAGGACATTTAAGTGTATCCCACAATTCCCTCATGTTCTGTTCACAGGAGCTTTTGAGCTTCCTGAAATGTTTGAACTCTCTAACTGTTTCTTCCATCTTGTCTTCCATATCAGAGTTTCTATCCTCCACTTGGCTGTCTGTATCCTTGAGAGCCTCTAGAGAGTTTTGGACTTGTTCAATTAAGTTTTCATTTTCTACTACTTTTCTATGTATAATTTCCGTCCCTATGTCAAGCTCCCTTTTCACATCATATTCTGATTTTCTTGATGATTCTTGGAATTCATCCTTGCATTTCTTTATGTCTTCATTTATCATGGCCAGCTGATTTTTAAGGTCTTCTTTTATTTCACTCTCCCTCAAAACTTTTAACTCTCTTTGGACTTCTTCCAATTTCTTATCTATTAGTTCTTGTTTAGTGATGGCAGCATCCACACAATTATCAATCCTTTGTTACTTTCCTGCAAGTTCTACCAGTAGATTGTTCAGGTGTGCATTGCTCATATCTTCAATTTGATGTTCTGATCCTAATGACTCTTCTATGTTTTGGTTAGATGTATTCATTGTAGGACTGGGTGAACTAACTGGATTTTCTTGCATTTGATTTTTCATGCTATTTCTTTTGTGCTGTGGTCTGCCCATGACAGTGTATGGGCACATAGGTGGGTGGATCAGCCTGGGCTCTAGTGCAATGGGAATCTGTGGCAGCCTGTGGCAGTTGCCAAACAGGCTGGGCTTTGGCTCTCAGTTGCCAAAGACACCTATATACTGCCTGGCAGCGGCACCATATTTGCCTGAACTATCAAGCAGTAATGTGCCAAAGCTGCCTATATTGGAGCTAGGAGGGGACTGAGGTACCAAGCACTGAAGCAGCCCAAAGTCTGTCTGGGAACACTGGGACCCAGAAACATTCTGCACTCCCCAGCCACAGGACATTGGCAGATAGTTGGCGTGGCAGACAGGTAGGGGATGGTACTTGAGCTGGTGCAAGTGAGAGACACATTCTGGGCTTGTGTGGCAGTTGCTGTGGGATTGGGCTTACTGAATGTGCATCATCAGGAGCAGTAAGTGAGTGGATGGGCGGAGCAGTCTAAACTTCCACATGCAGGGATAGATCTGCGCACAGCTGCACTGTAGATACAGGGTGGGGTGGGCTACCCACTCCTGAGGGATTTGGGGATTCCCTTTTATTGCCAGGAGTTGTTGATTGTGTGGTGGCCAGAGAAGTAAGCGGGCTAGTGTGCGGAGCAGTCTAAGCTTCCACACAGAGGGATCGATGGCTGTGTGATCTGTGCGTGATAGGTGTGCAGCGGCAGTGGTGGTGGACGCTGAAGCTATTTGGTGGGAGGGGTGGGCTACCCACTCACAAGGGGATCCGTGATTCCCTGCCCCCGCCCCGTGCCCTCTCACTGACAATCTATTGGAGATTTCTCTCCCCTAAAAGACCCAGTAAACTCTTAATCACTTTCTTTTCTTTCCCCAGTATTTGCAGCGCAGCTCAGTGGTCGCCATCTTGGCTGGAAGTCCTATCATTTTTAATTACAGTATGACTAGTATTGTCTACATAACCAACTATTCCATTAAAATGAGAAAAAAATTTTCAGAGATTTTATTTCTTTGTGTCACATAAAATTTATATTCAATAAACTTGAATGTTTCTCTTTTGTTAATATATTTTTTTGTAATAGAAGGGCTAGTTGCTAAGCCCTTTTTTCCACCTACAGAGTATAACAGAGACTATGGCTTGTATAAGGGCTCTATGGTAGAAGTGATAAGTGACTGTGTACTATAGAGTCCTGAAAGGATTAAAAGACAGCTCTCAGTTCTGGATAGACTACCATTCAGCTTCAGAGAAATACAGATAAATATCAAAACAGGTTAGACTAACCAATTGTGAGTTGTGTTATTCGGTAAGTTTCATACAACACAGGGATAGTGTGTGTGTGTGTGTGTGTGTGTGTGTGAGAGAGAGAGAGAGAGAGAGAGAGAGAGAGAGAGAGAGAGAGAGAGAGACTGAGAGAGAGAAAGAAAGAGAGAGAGAGAGAGAGATTCCTGCTTTCAGCAATCTGTCCCTTCATCAGTCTGTTCTTTTCAAACTGATTTAGTGGGCTGAGAAGATGGGTTATTGTTTCAAGTGCTTGTGTGCAAAGCCTGCCAGCCCAGATTTTAATTCCAAATACTCATATAATGCCACATTTTCAAAGTGGCAAATGCATCTGGAGTTTGCAGTAGCAGGAGATCCTGGAACCCCCATTGTCTTGTTCTCTTCTCTTTGCTTCTCTCTCACACATATACACATGCAAAGTAGCTCTCATTTTAAGAAAAAGGCCAGTCTGTTGGGCTTGCCTCAAAAAATAATTAGGCATTTTCTTGGAAAGCCTGCCAACCTGGATTTAATTCAGTAGTACTCACATAAATGCAAATGCACTAAGAAGGTGCATATGCTGGAGTTCATCTGCATTGGCAAGATGCTGGAATGCTCATTCACACTCTCCCTATGTTTCCAAGTTAAAAAATTTTTTTCAATACATGTAAAGAAAAAAAAAAAAAGTAGAAAAGAAGAACACCAAAGGAATTTATGCTCTCGCTGTGGAGCCATGCAATAGATATCTACAGGTAGGAAGCTAATGTCTTAGGTTTGATCCACTTCCTAAGGATTTCTCCATTTGAAAAGTGCTGAAACCTATCACTGTCATTAATAAAGTATTTGTAACCATGCTTGTATTTCCTTTACCAGATTTAAAAAATAAATTAGGTCAGGGACTTCTGGCCAAGATGGCAACCAACTAAATGTGCTGCACATCCCCGGGAAAGAAAGGCAAGTCATTAAGGGTCACTGGATTTTTTAGGGGACAGCAATATCTAATAGATTTCCAATGGGAAGGCTCAGAGGGGAAAAGGGGGAATCCCTGATTCCCTCACTCATGGGTAGCCCACCAGTACCCCAATCACCCCAAGCAGCTGCTGAACCCACAGTCCCAGCTTCAGGATATCCCTGCACTTATGACAGGAAAGGGGACACAAGCCAACATAGTTCCACTTGCCTCACTGCACAGGGGTAATCACCCTGCTACCTCCGCCCACGCATGTCATGGGGTAGGCTCCACCCACTGGCCCACTGGAGCTCAGGCTCCTTCAGTGCATTTGCCCACCACAAGCACACTGCTGATCCATGCTGGTTCAAGCTTAGCCTGCTATGCCCATTTGCCCACTTATTGCTCTAGATGCCATGCATTCATGCTTGAGCTCAGGCACATTCCATCTGGCCATGCAAGCTCATGCTCATTCTGCCAATCTGCCTGCTCCATCTCAGGTGCAAGCACCCTCCCTGTTTGCAATGCTGTTTGACTGTCAGTGTCCTGTTATGGGCAAGGTCAGAATGCTTCTGGGTCCCAGTGTTCCATCAAGGGTGAGTTTTGGCTACTTTGATGCTTGGTGTTTCATCATCCATCTGGACCTGAGTGCAGGCAGCTTTGGCACATCAACACAGAAGACCTCAGGCAACTTTGGCAACCCTGCCATGCAGAAGCCCAGGCTGTTTCGGCATGGTGCCAAGTGAGGGCTCAGAATGCTTGGCATATGCCTCAAGCTGCTTTGGCATGGTGCCAAGTGAGAGCTCAGAATGCTTGGCATCTGCCTCAGGCTGCTTCAGCTTCCCATGGGCTTGAGTTCAGGCTGACCCAACCACCAACATGTTATTTCAAGACCACTCAGTCCATCTGCTTGCCTGCTGGCTAGTGAAGGCCAGCTCCCCTAAGAGGCACTTCCCCTGCCCATCAAGACCACAGTCCTACTCTCCCTGCCCATATGCTGTGATGGGCAAAAGAAATAACATGAAAAATCAAATGCAGAAAAATCCAGTAATATTACCCAGTCTTCCCAGTCCTACAATGAACATCACTAATCAAAACATAGAAGAGTCATTAGGATCAGAACACCAAAATGAAGCTATGAGCAATGCAACCCTGACCAAGCTACTGGTAGAACTTGCAGAAAAGCAACAGAGGACCGATAATCATGTGGATCCTGCCTTGACTAGACTAGACCTAATAGATAATAAAATGGAAAGAATTCAAAAACACTTAAGAGATATGAAGTAGAGTAAAACAAAAAAAAAAAAAAGAAGACCTCGAAAATCAGTTGGCGATGCTAAATGAAGACATAAAGAAATGAAAGGATGAATTCCAAAAAGCATCAAGGAAATAATAAAATGATGTGAAAAGGGAGCTTAACAGGGGGATGGAAACTATACATAGAAAAGTAGTAAAATATGCAGACCTAATTGAACAAGTCCAAAACACTCTAGAAGCTCTCAAGAATAGGGTCATCCATGTGGAGGGTAGAAATCTGATCTGGAAGACAAAACAGAAGAAAAAGTTTGAGAGTTCAAAAGTTTAAATAAGTTCAAAATTTTCTGTGAACAGAACATGAGGGAATTGTGGGACTCCCTTAAATGTCTAATATCAGGATCACAAGAATATCAGATGAAGAAGAAATTCAGACCAAATGCAAGGACCATTTATGTAACAAAATAATTGAAGAAAACTTCCCCACTCTTTCAAAAGAAAGGCCCATCAAGATACAAGAAGCTAACAGAACTCCAAAGAGATTGGGCCAAAGGAGAAACTCTCCAAGACATATTGTCATTAAGACTCTAAACATTGACACCAAAGAGAAAATCCTAAAAGCAGCTAGTGAAAAACAGAAAATCATTTTTAAAGATAACCCCATCAGAATTACTCCGGACATCTCAATGTAAACCCTGACTGCCAGAAGGGCCTGAAATGAAACATTGCAAAGTCTAAGAGGCTATGGTTTCCAACCCAAACTACTCTACCCAGCAAAAGTATCCATTATAATAGATGGTGAAAGAAAAAATTTCAGGGACAAAACTTAGCTTTACAATTATATGAACACAAAAACAAATGTACAGAAAGTATTTCAGGAAATTGTCCACAAAGAAGAATCAAAGGATCAAACTCAAATGCTTACAAGAAGCAGATCAAAATAACCAAACTCAGAGAAGGCACAAAAATCTTCAAAGTCCATGCAAACACTAAACCACTTATACCAACACATTATGGCAGGGATCATATCAAATCTCACAGTCATTACCCTAAATATTAATGACCTTAATTCACCCATCAAGAGACACAAGCTAACAGGATGATTCAGAAAATTAGACCTCTCAATCTGTTGTCTTCATGAAACCCATCTCACTACTAAAGACACACACTTCCTTAGGGTGAAAGGGTGGAAAACAATATTCCAAGCAAATGGGAATAAGAAAAAAGCAGGTGTAGCTATATTCACATTGGATAAAATAGACTTCAAACCAAAAATAATCAAAAAGGACAAAGAAGGCCACTTCCTACTTATCAAGTGAATGATCCATCAAGAGGATATTACAATCATAAATCTGTATGCACCCAAAACAGGGGCACCACAGTTCATAAAACAAAACCTACTTGACAATAAAACAGAAATAACCACCAACACCATCATAGCTGGGGACTTCAATACACCATTATCAGTAATAAACAGATCATCCAAACAGAAACTCAATGGGGAAGTAAGAGAGCTTAAGAAAACCATAGATCACTTAGACTTAACAGACATCTACAGAACTTTCCATCCCAAGTTCACAGACTACACATTTTTCTCAGCAGCATACTCAGGGACATACTCTAAAAGAGATCATATACTGGATCACAAAGCCTGCCTCCATATATTTAGGAAGACTGACATAATTCCCTGCATGATATCAGATCACAATGCTATATTGCTAGAAATTAACAAAAAAAGTCTCACCAAGAATTCCAAAAGTATCTGGAAACTGAATACAACACTCTTGAACAATAAATGGATAATGGAAGAAATAAAAAATGAAATTGCAAAATTTCTAGAAATGAATGACGATGAGAACACATTTACCAAAACGTATGGGACACAATGACGGTGGTCCTCGGGGGAAAATTCATGGCACTAAATGCCTTCATAACAAAGACAGAGAGATCCCAAAGCAATAACCTAATCATCCACCTAAAGGCACATGAAAAGCAAGAAACATCCAACACAAAAAGCTCCACAAGGAAAGAAATAATGAAGATCACAGCAGAAATTAATGAAGTGAAAACTAAGAAAATAATTAAGAAAATATGCGAAACAAAGAGCTGGTTCTTTGAAAAAATAAACAAGATTGACAAACCCCTGGCCAATTTGATCAAGCAAAAAAAAAAAAAAAAAAAAAAAAAAAAAGAGAGAGGGAGAGATGCTTCAAATTAACAAAATTCAAAATGAAAAAAGGGAGAGAACACAAAAGACATAAGTAAAATTGGGAGAACTATCAGGACTTATTTCCAAAACCTCTACTCAAGAAAAATGGATAATGTGGAGGAGATGGATAAAATCCTGGACATATACCTTCTATCAAAGTTAAACTCAGAGCAGATTAGTCTCCGAAACAATCTATCACACTCATTGAAATTGAAAAAGTAATAAAAAAAACCTCCCCCAAAAGAAGAGTCCAGTACCAGATGGCTTCTCAGCTGAATTCTACAAAACCTTCATGGAAGACCTCAAACCAACATTCCTCAAACCATGCCACACAACTGGAGAACAGGACAAGCTACCCAACTCCTTCTATGGAACTAGGATCACACAAATTCCAGATCAAGGCCGAGATGCCACAAGGAAAGAAAACTACCAGCCTATTTCCCTGATGAACTTAGATGCAAATATCCTGAACAAAATGCTCACAAACTGAATCTAAAAACACATCAAAAGCATTATCCACCTTGATCAAGTAGCATTCATCACAGGAACTCAGGGGTGGTTCAACATATGGAAATCCATCAATGTAATACACCACATAAACAAGGTTAAACACAAAGCCCACATGATCATTTCGATAGATGCAGAAAAGGCCTTTGACAAGATACAGCATCACTTCATGATCAAAACATTGGAGAGGGTTGGAATGGTTGGTTTATATCTTAACATAATAAAGGCAATATACAAAGCTCCAAAGGCCCAAATAATATGTAATGGAGAGAGACTAGAGGAATTCCCATTGAGATCAAGAACAAGACAGGGTTGTCCACTCTCATCTCTGCTCTTCAATATAGTACTGGAAGTCCTAGCTCAAGCAATAAGACAGGAGAAAGAAATAAAAAGATACAATTTGGAAAGGAAGAAGTTAAGTTAGCTGTATTCACTGATGACATGACTGTATATGTAAAAGATGCCATCCCAAAACTCCTGAAGGTAGTTAATTCCTATAGCAAAGTAGCAGGATACAAAATCAATGTACAAAAATCAGTAGCATTTCTATATGCAAATGACAATGACACAGAAAATAAAATGAGGGACATGGTCCTATTTTCAATAGCGACAACACCAACAACAACAAAAACAATAAAACCTTGGACGAACATCAACCTAGGAAGTGAAAGATCTATACAATGAAAACATAAAAACACTTTTAAAAAAGTAATTGTGGACTTGATAAAATGGAAAGACCTCCCATGCTCCTGGACAGGCAAAATTAACATTGTAAAGGTGGCAATCCTACCAAAGGCTATATATAGATTTAATGCAATTCCAATTAAAATCCCTAAAGTGCTCTTCACAGAGATAGAAAAAAATCTCAAATTTCATATGGAAATCAAAAGGTCTTGGATATATAAGCATGACTTCAACAAAAGAAAAACCTATGGAGGTATCACCATACCTGATCTAAAGCTATATTACAAAGCCATAGTAATAAGAACAGCACAGTACTTGCATAAAAACAGGAGTAAAGACCAATGGAATAGAATTGAGGACCCATACTTTGGATCAAGAAACTACAGCTACTTGATATTTCACAAAGAACCTAATAATACAGGCTAGAAATAAGACAGCATCTTCAACATATGGTGCTGGACAAACTGGATAACCGTATGCAGGAAATTAAAACTTGATCCACACATCTCACTGTGCACTACATTCAAGTCCAAATGGATCCAAGACCACAATGTAAGACCATAAACTCAGATACTACTAGAAGAAAATAAGGAGTACTTTCCATAATATAGGAATGGAAAAAGAATTCCTGAACATAACCCCAGTAGCTCATGATCTTAAACAATTACTCAACCAATGGGATCACATGAAGGTGAAGAGTTTCTTTACAGACAAGCATACAATAAGGAAAGCCAAGAGATTACCCACAGAATAGGAGAAAATATTTGCTGATTATCCTACTGAAAGAGGCCTAATCTCTAGAATCTACAAAAAATCCTCAAAAACATAACGAATAAAAAGTCAAACTACCCACTCACAAAATGGGGAAAAAAGCTGGACAGGCAGTTCACAAAGGAAGAAATACAAATGGCAAACACACACTTAAAAGAAAATGTTCATCATCCCTAATCATCAGGGAAATGCAAATTAAAACAACTATGAGATTCTACCTTACCCCAGTAAGGATAGCAAACATCAAAAAATCAAATGAAAAATGCTGGTGAGGATGTGGAGAAGTAGGAACACTCATCCACTGTTGGTAGTGAATGTAAGATGTAAGATGGTGCAACCACTTTGGAAAGGAATATGGAGACTCCTGGAAAAGCTGACTATAGTGATACCAACAGACCCAGTTATTCCTTTATTGGGCATGTACCCTAAAACCTTTAAAACACAGTACAGAGAGATTTGCTCAACCATGTTTATAGTGGCTAAATTTGTAATAGCTATGAGCTGGAATCAACCCAGATGTCTATCACTAGAAGAATGGACAACTAAGGTGTGGTATATCTACACAATGGAATTATATACAGCAGTAAGAAAAAAAATGATACAATGAAATTTGAGGAAAAATGGTTGAACCAAGAACAGATCATTCTCAGTGAACTTACCCAATAACAGAAAAAAAAAAAAAATCACCACATAGCCTCACTCATCTACACCATCTAATCTGAATCTACCCAAGATGCTGACATACCCAGCAAGCATCTCATGGACACTAGGATGGATTGGGAGGGATGGGAGGGCATTGAAGGGGTGGGAAACACAAATCTAGACCCAAATGGCAATGGTACCTTAAAATTCTACTTCCTAAAAGGCAGACCAACTGGTTGAACCTTCACCAGGCCCTTAGAAAGAACACCTAAGCCAGAAGACATGGGAGATGGTATGATGAAGACTGACCTTAATCTACAGCTTCTCTGTCTCTCTCTCTGTCTTCTCTCTAACTCTTTTATATTAGTCATCCTTTTCTTAGCCCTGACCTGTAACTCCCAGCATGTGGCTATCATCCACAATTAGCTTTTGATCAGAGAGACCTACAAGATTTCTGTCAGAGTACTTGATGACCCACAAAGGTTAGTGGTAAGACCCTACTGCTGAAGACACCATATGTGGTTGACACATAAAATGGAATGACATGGCTGGAAGCTGGAAGAGAGTCATTCCCCCAACAGTCAGTGAGTCTAGTTGCAGAAAGTGTTACATGAGTGACTGGGGGAAAATGACCAATATCTGTCCAAGCAACTCATGGTCTAACCCACTTAGCAGCAAATAACCTGTTGTGATGCACACACAAATGCAATAGTGGTGCACAGCTATTGTGGGAAACTAACTTCTCTTGATTTGGCTAACTGATCCCCTCAGTGGAATTGGGTCCATAGCTGAGCTGGGAAACAAGTTAGAACCATATCCAAATATAATCCCACTCTCCATTATCAAGCTACCATCAATTGTGGGATACAAGATGGCCTACTCCTGTTAAATTCTCTATAAAAAAAAAAAAGTAAGTGTTATCTCATTTGTCCTGGTGCTGTCTTACTCTCCATTGGAGAATCTGCTTCTCTTTTTCAGATTGATGCAGATCATAAGGAGAGAACCACTCCCATCATACCTCAAAAGGGCCCCAGCTGAAACTAAGAATACTTGGAGAAACCAGCTAGGGTGCTGTTTTCTTGGTGAGCCTGGTACCAGCACAAGGGTAAAGGAGATTTACGCAGAGAACAATTAACTCTTATCAAATCAGATATCCAGAAACCCTGAGACCTCAACACCTCATCACTGAAGCAGACCAAAAATGAACCCAACATGGCTCAGGGAAATTTTTTGGAAGAGGGGGCAGACAGAATGTCAGAGCCACATGTTGGGTCATGATACACAGAGGCATTTCTCCTACTCATAACTGTGGGCTAACTCCACAATGCTTGACCCACATACCTCAACAATGAGGGGCCAGAGGGAGGAGGTAGGACATGGATGAGCCTATCAATGGTACCAACTTGACTGTATTCGCTGAGTAGAAAACTAATTAATAAAAATAAATAAATTAATTAAAAAATAGATTAGGTCAAAGATTGATAAAATATATCTTATCTAGAGTACTGAAGGTATATTCTAGCTTCATTCAATTAACCATAATTTTCACATACAGGTGTTTAATCTAAAAGTAAGACAAATACTCTTTTTTTTTTAATTTATTTATTTATTTATTTGAGAGCGACAGACACAGAGAGAAAGACAGATAGAGGGAGAGAGAGAGAATGGGCGCGCCAGGGCTTCCAGCCTCTGCAAACGAACTCCAGACGTGTGCGCCCCCTTGTGCATCTGGCTAATGTGGGACCTGGGGAACTGAGCCTCGAACCAGGGTCCTTAGGCTTCACAGGCAAGCACTTAACCGCTAAGCCATCTCTCCAGCCCATACTCTTTTAAAAATAGAGTAAGGACCCAGGCGTGGTGGCGCATGCCTTTAATCCCAGCACTTGGGAGGCAGAAGTAGGAGGATCACCATGAGTTCAAGGCCACCCTGAGATTACATAATGAATTCCAGGTCAGCCTGGGCTACAGTGATACCCTACCTCGAAACCACCCCCCACAAAAAAAATAGAGTAAGGATTAGTGATCTAGGAAAGCAATGTGGATAAAACTGTAGTCCCAGCAAATCATCTTCTTTCTCCTATCATCTTGCCCCTCATATCACTTTCTCCCTCACACTAGAGTAATCTAAAATATTTTTAAATTTAACTGGTCCAGATTCTGGAACCAATAACCTTTATGTTCCAATATGTTAACAAAATAAACTAATTTTTAACAAATCATGGACCAAATTTATTATCTTAGTTATTTTCTCATTGCTGTGAACAAATACCTGACTGGAAACAATTAATTAAGGAAAGATGTCTAGTTTGATTGTCAGTTTTGAGGAGACAATTTTACCACCATGGTGGGAAAGACAAGCAATGCCAGCTCATTCAATTGCAGCTACTTTTAGGAAGCAGTAGTTATACAGGAAGTGGGGCTGGGCTACAGTGACCTCTCACTCCAGCAGGACTCCATTTCCTAAAGATTCCACACCCTTCACAAATACTGTCATCAGCTGGAGAGAAAATGCTCAAACATAAATCTCTAGGGTGGATTTTTTTTTAATTCAAAGCATATTAATCATCTTCAGACTATCCAATCAGATAGGAGCTCAAACAGCTTCAGCTAAGATTCTTAGGCTCTGCCATAGATAACTACTGTCATCTAACTCCTGAACATCTGCATTCAACAGCTCTCTTAGAAAGAACCAAAGTATATAGCTAAGTTTTCAACTGAAGTTGGAAGACTTATAGCTTGAACTTAGCTTAATGTTCCCACTAACTTTATTACCAAGAAGAAAAGTGGAAACATGGATATTGGTGAAAAGAAGCATTTTATGTACTAATGATTCCCATGTAAGGATATGCACAAATATATTTTCTTTTTATTCACTCTATCAAACATGTGGGCATGTAGCTTTCCTGATTGCCTTAGACTTCAGAAATTGGAAAAATGACTAGCTTTTGCTTTCATGATAGTCTTGTGATATAAATCAAACAAGGAGTTTCCTAGTTTTATAATTTCAGAATATAAGACCATATCAAGGATCACATAGAAACACTGCTGTTAGGTGCTTATTTCTCACTGACGTACATTTAATGAAATTTGTTTATGAAGTCTTTTATGAAATTGAGATAACTATGGACAGAACCATACACAGGAAGAATGTATGAAGTGGTTTAGACGTTTGTGAAGACTCATTTCCATTTCAGCTTGATCAAATTAGAAATGAAGTAAGAGGCATGCTTCTTGGGTGGGTCTGTGAGGCCTTGCCCTGAGGGAACAAGGCCTTTCAGATTGGGCAACATTTCTAGTATCAGCCTACATATAAGTGGGTTCCAGGAAAAGGAAGTATCTTTTGGCTGGACACCCTTGCTACTTGTGGGTGAATGCCTATTTTTTCTATCCTTTGGGACATTGCAACTCAACTTCTTCAGCCTCTTAATGTGGACCAACATCTAGTAGCTCTTCAGGAGAACCTGAAGTTTTCTTTTTTATTTATTTATTTATTTTAATATATTTTATTTATTTATTTATTTATTTATTTATTTATTTATTTATTTATTTATCAGAGAAAGAGGGAGAGAATGGGCACACTGGGGCCCCCAGCCACTGCAAATGAACTACAGATACATCTGGCTTCCCTGGGTCTTGGAAAATTGAACATGGGTCCTTTGGCTTTGATGGCAAGTGCTTTACCTACTATTCCAGCCCTCCTTGAAGTTTTGAAGTTTTCTTTTCCATATTGGAACTGATGAGACATACAGCCCTGTGGGTTGAGTCCCTTCCAGGTTCTCCAACTCTCTAGCCTTCAGACAGGCAATGTTGGAATGCCAAGGTTGTGTCCTTTAAGCCAATCTAAAATTGCTACTCAATAACATATATGAATTTATTGCTTGTTCCTCTATAGAACCTACATTAACACAGCAGTGTGTGAAGATGAATCCTAACCCATAGGAATGGCTATATAAATACATATAGACCTTAATCTTATTAGGACAAGAAGCAGTGGCCTCCTCAAAACGAATGTCTTTTCTAGACATTGTTCATTATTTTTAAATTGCAAAATAAATATTCATTTATACAACAACCTTCAAAACAATGAGTTGTGATAACACTGTAATATCACTTTTACTCATCAGAAAGTACTAAAGTTTCAAATGACCTCAAGGAAGGAAAACAGAGTGGCACATTGGATTAGTTTCAAGGACTCATTTGTCCACTGGTCTCCTTTTTCCTTTGAGCCAACTGGAATTTCTAGTAGGGAAAATGAGATAAAAGATTCCAAAAGATGTTGGTTTGGGAAATGTTTAATTTCATCTTATTTATATATGCATGAATTGTCCCTTGCTGCTTTACAAATGTTTTCAGCTGAAAATTTATGGATATATAATTCTGCTGCCCATGTAAAGAAAAACAAAACAAAACAAACAAACAAACAAAAAAACTTTAAAGGCTTTCTAATGAGAACTTCAAATTTGAGACATTTAATTTTTTTTTTATTTTCATGATGGTAGCCATTCTGACAGGAGTGAAATGGAATCTCAATGTAGTTTTACTCTGTACTTCCCTGATGGCTAGGGATGTAGAACATTTTTAAAATGTTTATTTGTCATCTGTATTTCTTCTTTTGAGATCTCTATTTATTTCTATACCCCATTTTGTAATTGGGTTGTTTGATTTCTTATTATTTAGGTTTTTGAGCTCTTTGTATATACTGGATATTAATCCTCTGTCTGATGTATAGCTGGCAAAAATTTTCTCCCATTCTGTAGATTGCCTCTTTACGCTATTCAATTTCCTTTGCTGTACAAAAGCTTTCTAATTTCACAAGGTCCCATCAGTTGATCTGTGGTTTTATTTCCAGAGCAATTGGGGTTATATTCAGAAAGTCTTTGCCAAGACCAATACTTTTTCCTCTAGTAATTTCAGAGTTTTGGGTCAGATATTAAGGTCTTTGGTGCATTTGGACTTAATTCATATGCATGGAAAGAAATAAGGATCTATTTTCATGAGTTATTTGCACAGATGTTGGCCATTTTTACCCCCAGTGGCTCATGTAGCACCTTCTGGCACCAGAGAAGCTAACTATCTGGGGACTGAGTTTCTTCCAGATTCCAGCCAGGTCTCTCCATGTTCTGTACCAACTACATATGGTGTCTTTGGCAGCAGGGCAATACCATTAACATTTGGTGGGTAATAAAGTGCTCTGACAGAAGTCTGTCTTCTACGAGAAACTTTACAGGTCTTTCTGATCAACAGCTTATTGTGGATGTTAACTGCATCGTGGTGCTGGAAGTTACAGGACAAGGACAAGGCCAAGGGAAAAGAAGGGGAAAAAAGATAGGTGTTATAACAGAAAGGGAGAGAAAAGAGTGAGAGGAGAGAGAGAGAGAGAGGGAGGGAGGGAGAGAGAGAGAGAGAGAAAAGAGAAAATTAAAGGTTAGTCTTCACCAGGCACTCTCCAGGGCTCTTTGATGATTCTGGTGTTAACTCTAAGGACATGATGAAGGTTAAACCTTTTAGTGTGTCATTCAGGATATAGCATTTTATTGTACCATTTCCATTTGGGTCCAGTTTTGTGTCCTCCTCACACCCTTACACTCCCCTCCACTCTTACCTACCTATTGTCCCCTCCTTGAGATGCTGACTAGGTTTGTCAGCATCTTGGGAAGACCCAGGTTAGGAGCCACATGAGTGAGACCATGTGAAGATTGTTATTTTTTTAACAGCAACTCTATATTTTTATGTAAGATCTAATTTGTCTTTTTATTCAGTAGAAAGAACAATAGAATATCAGATGGTCAAATAGAAACCTGATCTGTATTATTACTCGTCAGAAAACTATACACTTGCTAAATGAAATGACTTTTTTTTTCTTTGTGCATCTGACTTTATGTGTGTACTAGGGAATCAAACCTGGGTCATCAGGCTTTGCACCAACACACACACACACACACACACACACACACACACACACACACACACACACAAATTCAGGTATGGTGCTACCACCAGACTTATTTTTGGTGCTGAAAATTGTTTTGGATTTTGAGGTTTCTGTGCTTCCAAATGAATTTTAAGGTTGTTTTTTTCTATTTCTGTGAAGAATTCCATTGGGATTTTAATGGGGATTGCATTAAATGTGTGTATTGCTTTTGGTAAGATTGAAATTTTCACAATATTGATACTTCCAATCCAAGTACATGGGATACCTTTCAATATCCTTCTCTCTTCTGCAATTTCTTGTTTGAGTGTTTTAAAGTTCTCATTGTGGAGATCCTTGACTTCCTTGGTTAAGTTTTTCCCAAGGTACTTTATTGATTTCCTTTTTAATTTCTTCAATAACCCATGAACATCCATATGCTTTGTAGATTTTCTTGTTGCTGATTTGCAGTTTAATCCCATTGTGGTCAGAAAGAATACAAGGGAATATTTCCATTTCTTGTATTTGCTGAGATTTGTTTTGTGTCCTAATATATGTTGTATTTTAAAGAATGTTTCCATGTACTGCTGAGAAAAATGTATCTTCTGCAGCATTTGAATGGAATGTCTGTAAATGTCTGTAAGGTCAATTTGGTCAATGACATTTAGTTCAGAAGTCTCTCTGTTTATTTTTTTCCAGGATGACCTGTCAATTGATGAGAATATTGAACTCACACACTACAATTGTCTTTGGTGTTACCTGTGGCCTTAAGTCTAAGAGTGTTTATTTGATGAAACTGGGAGCCCCGATGTTAGGTGAATACATGTTTAGGATTGTAATGCCTTCCTGTTGGACTGTTCCTTTAATCAGTATAAAATGGCCTTCTTTATCTTTCCTAACTAATGTTGGTTTGAAGTCTATCCTGTCAGATATTAGGACAGCAACCCTTGCTTGTTTCCTAGGCCCATTTGCTTCAAATACCATTTTCTATCTTTTCATCCAAAGATAGTGTATCTTTTTTAATGAGAGATAAGTTTCCTGGAGGCAACAGATGGTAGGATCCTGACTTTTAATCCAGTCTGTGAACCTTTGTGTTTTGGTTGTTTCATTGAGGCTATTGATTAAGAGTTAATATTGAAAGGTATATATTTATGCTCACCATTCTTCTTATGTTGTAATGATTCCTTTACTCTCTTGCTTTAACTGTTACTTGAGTATGGTTTATTTTTTTCCTATATCCTCCCATGTGAATTTTGCTTCCTCTTCAGCATGAAGAAGTCCTTCAAGTATTTTCTATAGAGCTGATTTAGTTGTCATAAATTCCTTTAGCCCGTCTTTTCCTGTGGAATGTCCTTATTCTGCCAACAATTTGGGTAGATAGATGTACAGGATAAAGTAATCTTTGTTGACAGTTGTTATCTTTCAGAATTTGAAATACATCATTCCAAGTCCTTCTGACTATTAAAGTTTTGTTGAGTAATCTGCAGTTATTCTGATAGGCTTGCCTATGTTGGTGACTTGCTTTTTCTCTCTAACTGCTATCAATATATTTTCTTTGGTTTGTGTATTTACTAGTTTAATCATAACACAGCAAGGAACAGTTCTTTCCAGGTTTTGTCTGTTTGGTGTTCTAAAGGCTTTTTGTATCTGCACTGGCATTTCTTTACCAATTTGGGGAAATTTTTCTTCTATGATTTTGTTAAAAACTCCTAAGTCTCTGGATTTAAATGCTTCTTCTATTATACCCTGAATTTTTATGTTTGATCTATTCATAGTGTCCCAGATATCTTGAAATTCCCATTCATATCTTCCTATTAGCTTGACATTCTCTTTATTGAACAGTATCAGGTCTGCCACCTGGTGGTGAGACTTTTTTTTTTTTTTTTTTTTTATTTCCATCTGGTTTTTCTTCAGTATTTCTATTTCCTTACTCATGTCTTATAATGACCTCCTTATTTAGGTAAGTTGGGGAGAGTGTATGAAGATGTCTTGTGTTGCTCACACAGTTTCAACTGTGTCCCTTTCAATAGCTCCTTAGTTGATCTTCAGATTTCTTAACTTTGCAGGAAAGCTGATGAAGTGTAAAAAATTCCCCTTGTTTGGTCTCTGTTGCTTCCACCACTTGCTGTGCCTGGCGGAGCCATGCCGGGCAGGTGCATGTAACCTGTGGATTGGCAGGCTGCATGTGCCTCTGGGATTCTGACCATTTTCCTCCTTCCTGGTGGATCTTGTTCTCTCTGGCTTCTCTGTTGTGTCTAAAATAGCTTATCCTCTTTCACATTTTAGAAGAAGACTGTATTTTGTTGTGGCTTTGCTTAAATCACTCCCTAGGCTGCTTTGGCATGGCTCATATGCCACCATCTTACCTGGGAAGTGAAGATTATCTTTCTTTGCTTGGGTGAAGTTTCTGAGAATGATCTGTTCCAAGTTCAACCATTTTTCTTCAAGTTTCATTCTGTCATGTTTATCATACTGCTGTGCAGAATTCCATTGTGTTGATATACCACATATTGGTTATCCATTAGTCTGATAATGGACATCTGGGTTGATTCCAGTTTATTATGAATTGAGCAGCTATAAACATGCTTGAGCAAATATCTGTGAATTGAGGCTTGGAGCTTTTAGGATAAATGCCCAGTAAGGGAATAATTGGGTTTTTTAGTGACTCTATTGTCAGCCTTTTTACGAGTCTCCATATTGCTTCCCATAGTGGTTGTACCTTCTTACATTTCCATGAACAGTGAAAGAGGATTCATATTTCTCCACATAATCACAAAAATTTGTTTTAATTTGATTTTTTTTAAATGTTTGCTTTCATTACTGGAATAAGGTGGAATCTCATAGATTATTTTTTAATTTGCATTTTCCTTATGGTTAGGTATGTTCGCCATTTTCATAAGTATGTGTTTGCTATTTGTATTTCTTCCTCTGAGAACTCCCTGCTTAGTTCTCTATCTCATTTTGTGAGTGGATTGTTTGATTTTTTTTTCCTCAATATCCTCTTTTTTTAAAAAAAATTAATTTATTAGTTTTCTTTTCAGTAAATACAGGCAGTTTGGTACCATTATTTAGGCTCATCTGTGATCTACCCCCTCCCATTAGACCCTCCTTGTTAATGAAAATGGGTCTTGCATTGTGGAGTTAGCCCCCAGTTATTGGTATGATAAATGTCTCTGCAAATCATGACCCAACATGTGACTCTGACATTCTTTCTGCCCCCTCTTCCACAAAATTTCCCTGAGCCATGTTGCGTTCATTTTTGGTTTGCTTCAGTGCTGAGGTGTTGGGGGCCTCTGAGGCTCTGGCTCTCTGATTTGGTAGGAGTTGATTTTTCTCTGCGTTGATCTGCTTCCCCTTTGTGCTGGTATCCGGTTCACAGGAAAACATCACCCTTGCTTATTTCGCCAGTTGTCCTTAGTTTCAGTTGGGCCCCTTTTGAGGTATGTTGGGCAGCTCTCTTCTTAGGATCTGCATCTATCTGGAAAAGAGAAGCAGATTCTCCAACGGAGAGTAAGTTAGCACCCAGAAAACTGAGATAACACTTACTGTTTTGATTATTTTTTAGATTTTTTTTTATCTTTAGTTTTTTTTATTGACAACTTCCATAACTGTAAACAATATCCCATGGTAATTCCCTCCCTCCCCCAATTTTCCCCTTTGAAACTCCACTCTCTATCATGTCCCCTCCTCCTCTCAATCAGTCTCTCTTTTATTTTGATGTCACAATCTTTTCGTCCTATAATGTTGGTCTTGTGTATCAGGAACTGTGAGATCATGGATATCCAGGCCATTGTCTGTCTGGAGGAGAACATTGTAAGGAGTCCTACCCTTCCTTTGGCTCATACGTTCTTTCCACCACCCCTTCCACAATTGACCCTAAGCTATGGAAGGAGTGATTGAGATATTTCAGTGCTGAGCATTCCTCTCTCACTTCTTCTCAGATCATGGTGCCTTCTGAGTCATCTCTAGGTCACTGCCATCTGAAAAGAGAAGGTTCTGTAACCAAAAGTGAGAGTAGCATTAAGGTATGAACATTAATAGAACTGCTTACTGGGCAGTTTGGTGAGCATAGTATATACTTTTAGCCAGACTGCAGCAGACATTACACCCCTAGGGCTCATGTCTACCCCTGTCGTGCTATTGTTTAGATTTTTGTGTTCTTTGTAGGTTTTTTAGAAATCAGGCCTCTATTAGTTGTATAGCTTTCAAAAATATTCTCCCAATCTGTGAGTAATCTATTGCCTTTGCTTATTGTATGTTTGTCTGTGAAAATCTTTTCAGCTTCATGCAATCCCAAGGTTGAGTGATTGTTTAAGTTCCTGAGCTACTGAGGTTTTGTTCAGGAAGTCTTTTCCCACTCCTATATTATGGAAACATCCTCCTATATTCTTCCAGTAGTAGCAGTTTCTAGTCTTATATTGAGGGCTATGACCAATTGGACTTGAATTTTGTGCAATATGAAATGTGTGGATCAAGTTTCATTTTCCTGCATATGTTTATCCAGTTTGTACAGCACCATTTGTTGAAGATGCTATCTTTTTTAAAGTGCACATTGTTAGGGCCTTTGTCTAATATCAAGTAGCTGCAGTATTTGTCCCAAAGTCTAGATCCTCAATTCTGTTCCATTGGTCTATAATCTTGTTTCCACATTGTTTTCATTACTATGGCATTGTAATATATCTGTAGATCAGGTATGGTGATGCATCCAGTGATAAAGACTACTAGATCAAGGTGGGTATTCTTGGTTTGTGAGGATTTGTTCAGGATCTTTGCATCTATGTTTATCAGGGAAATAGGCCTATAGTTTTCTATTCTTATGTCATCTCTGCTTGGTTTTGGTATTAGGAGGATACTAGCTTCATAAACGGAATTGGGGAGCTTTCCCTGTTCTCCAATTATGTGGCACAGTTTGAGAAAAAATAGTTTCAGTTCTTCCAAAAATAGTTTCAGTTCTTCCATGAAGGATTAATTGAATTTAGCTCAGAAGTTATCTGGTCCTGGACTCTTCTTTTTTTGTGTGTGTTGGGGGGGGGGTTCTGATTACTTTTTCAATCTCAATAAGTGTGATAGGTTTATTTAGGAGATTAATCTGCTCTGAGTTTAGCTTTGGTAGGTGGTATATGTCCAAGAATTAATCCATTTCCTCCATATTTTCCAGTTTTGTGGAGTAGAGGTTTTTGAAATAGGTCCTGATAATTCTCTGAATTTCACTCATGTGATTTCTACCTTTTCATTTCTAATTTTGTTAACTTGAAGCATCTCTCGCTCTTTGTTTGATCAAATTGACCAGGAGTCTAGCAATCTTGTTTATTTTTTCAAAGACCCAACTCTTCTTTCATCAGTCTTCTAAATTGTTTTTTTTTTTAGTTTCCAATTTATTAATTTCTGTTCTGATCTTAATTATTTCTTTCCATCTGGAGCTTTTTGGGTTGGATTCTTCTTGCTTGTCAAATGCCTTTTGGTGGATGCTTAGCTTATTGTTTTGGGATCTCTATTCTTTTTTATGAAGGCATTTAGTGCTATGAATTTTGCCCTAAGGATTGCCTCCATTCTGTCCCATAAGTTTTGGTAAAATATGTTCTTATTGTCTTTCAATTCTAGAAAGTTTGCAATTTCACTTTTTTTATTTTACCCACTGCCCATTTACTGTTTAAAGTGTGTTATTTAGTTTTCAGGAGCTGGTGGGATTCCCAGCACATCTTTTGTTGTTAAGTTCCAGCATTAGAGCATTGTGATCTGATATTGTGCAGGAAATTATGTTGATTCTTCTCAATATATGGAAACAGGCTTTATGGTCCAGTATATAATCTATTTTACAGAAAGTTCTATGAATTGCTGAGAAGAATGTGTATTGTGTGGATTTTGGGGAGAATGTTCTGTGGATGTGCATTAGGTCCAACTGCTCTATGGTGTTGTTGAGCTCTTACTTCCCTGCTAATTTTCTGTTTGTATGATCTATCTACTGCTGATAGTAGAATACCAACTATAATGGTATAGGAGTTTATTTCTGTTTTGTTGACAAAAGCTTTTGTTTTATGAATTGTGGTACACCTGTATTTGGTGCATAACAATTGATGACTGTGATATTCTCTTGTTGGATCATACCCTTGATAAGTAAGAAGTGGCCTTCTTTGTCTTTTTTGATTACTTTTGGTTTGAAGTCTATTTTATCCTATATTAATATAGGAACATCTGCTTGTTTCTTATTTCTGTTTGGTTAGAATATCATTTTTCACACTTTCACCCTGAGGAGGGGTCTGTCTTTAATGGTGAGGTGAGTTTCTTGAAGAGAGCAGGTTTGTTGCAGTCCAGTTTGCATTGCTGGTAGAAATCACCCAACAAAGAGCAGCTGCTGGGAAAAAGAAATTTATTTTGGCTTAAAGGCTCGAGGGGAAGCTCCACGATGGCACGGGAAAACGATGGTATGAGCAGAGGGTGGACATCACCCCCTGGCTAACATAAGGTGGACCACAGCAACAGGAGGGTGTGTCAAACACTGGCATGGGGAAACTGGCTATAAAACCCATAAGCCCGCCCCCAACAATACACTCCCTCCAGGAGGCATTAATTCCCAAATCTCCATCAGCTGGGAACCTAGCATTCAGAACACCTAAGTTTATGGGGGACACCTGAATAAAACCACCACAAGGTTGAAGGGTTTAATTTTCTGATCCACCCTGTTAGTTTATGTCTCTTGATGGGTGAATTAAGGCCATTAATGTTTAGGGAAATAACTTTGAGGTTTTATTTAGTACCTGTCATATTGTGGTCATTTATGTGGTTTGGGTTTCTTGGGCTTTATAACTCTTTGTGCCTTCTCTGAGTTTGGTTATTGTGAACTACTTCTTAAATGCACTTGAGGTTGGTTATTTGATTCTTCTGTGTGGAGAATTCCCTGAAGTACTCTCATCGGTTTGTCTTTGTGTTCTTATAGTTTTAGAGCTTAATTTTACTATGGAAAGTTTCTCTTTTACCATCTATTATGAGAGATACCTTTGCTGGGTAGTGTAATTTGTGTTGGAAACTATAGGTTCTTAGTCTTTGCAGTGTTTGATCCCAGGCCCTTGTGGCTTTCAGGGTTCCATTGAGAAGTATGAAGTAATTCTGATCGGGTTATCTTCATATGTAATGTGTTGTTTCTCCCCAGGTGCTTTTAGGGTTTTCTCTTTGTTATTGATGTTTAGAGTCTTAATGCTAACATGTCTTGGAGAATTTCTCCTTTGGTTTAGTCTGTTTGGAGTTCTGTTAGCTTTTTATAACTTGATGAGACTTCCTTTTGAGAGGGTGGGAAAGTTTTCTTCAATAATTTTGTTGAAAAAGTTCTCTATGACTTTGGTCTAAATTTATTCCCCTTCTGGTATTCCCATGACCCACATGTTGGAAGGTCTAAGGATGTCCCTCAGTTCTCTTAGTTCTGTTCACAAAAAAGTTTTGATCTTATTGAAACATTTGGACTCATGAACTGTTTCTTCTTCTGTTAAGGAGAATAAGCATGATTATTTGAGAGTTTTTTGATGTGTATACACATGCTTCTTAGCCAAAGAGCAGTGGAAGTTCTCTATGGAGTCTATGAATTTACTATATATGTGTTTCTGACTCAGTTTCCAATACCAGGTATGTGTTCTTTCCCACTGAGCAGACCTCAAGTACAACCTCAGAACAGTTGTCTATTTGCATAGGCTGTGTTCCATTATTGCACAGATGTGTACTTCTTGTCCATCTTATTGATATCAAAGTTTACAGGATTCCCTGTTTGTTCATATTGTTAGGAGCCATGAGGTGGTTTGACTCAAGTGTCCCCCATAAACTTATGTGTTCTGAGTGCTAAGTGTTCAGCAGGAGGCAATTTTGAAATTGGAGCCTCCTAGAGACAATGTATTTCTGGGGCCAGACTTAAGGGTGATATAACCAGTTTCCCCTTGCTAGTGTTTGGTACACTTTGGCTGCTATTGTCTGACTGACGTTGTTCAGGATGTGATGTCTACCCTCTGCTCATGCCATCTTTTTTTTTTTTTTTCCTATGATCATGGAGCTTTCCCTCAGGTATGTAAGAAAAATAAAACCTTTCCTCCCATAAGCTTCTCTTAGTTGGGTATTTTCTGCCAGCAATGCAAAGCTGATTGCAAGAAAAAAATATTACTGAGAGTGGGTTTTTCTCTGCTAGAAATTTGACTGTGTAGTTGTTTGCCTTTTGGGACAGAGGGAGGATTTTAGATGAATTTGAAATATTGGCCTAAGAAATGCCTTGGACTGCTATAACTACAGCTTGATGGACTATTCTTATCAGAGTTGAAAGACCCAAATGCAATAATAACTATGCACTGTGAGGTTTGGCTTATAAGGCTGAGAAAGAACTTTGTTAATACTTTTAGTCCAAGCACTTGGGAGGCAGAGGTAGGAGGATCATCATGAGTGAGAGTTTACCATGAGACTATGTACTATATCCCAGGTCAGCTTGAGCTATAGTGAGATCCTATCTTGAAAAAACAAAACAACAAGAGCAGCAGCAACAACAACACAAACTTTATCAGGAGTGTTCTAGAAGTAGTTTTTGTAAGAGGCTTGCTATAGTCTTCCTGCATGGGAATTGTGCAGGGTTTTATTGCACAGAAATGGACTGGTTTGAACAGAAGGATATGGCACAAAAATAAATGAAATCTTTGGGCTGCCTGTTCACCTGCAACTGTTTGAAATGTTACTACCATTGATATTGGGCTAGCTGATTGGCATTGGGAGAGCAGGAATAATAGGGAATCTTTTGAAATAAGTGGTCTGAATGATGAGAAATATCTTGTTCTTCAAAGTTGGATTTGTTCTTCCCTGGGTTAAAAAAAAATTAGTACCCCACCTGGTATTATGGAATATAACAAATGCAGGCAATAGAAGATCATTAAATTTTCAACATTTTTTTTTTTTAATGGCCATGGAAAGTGAGAAGCAGGCTTGTTGGATTACCTGTGTGAAGGCCTGATAGAGCCATGAGGATGAACAATGAGGTTGCAGTAGAGACCCAGTGGAGATGCCAGGACTATGGTATAGCTGTAAAGGAGAGCTACTGACACCAGATTATATTATCCAGGACTGTGAACTGGAGGGATAGAATTAAAATGCCAGATACTCATCACTGTTTAAAATTATTGAAGTTGGAGGCTTGTCACTGCTTAGAACCATCTGACAGAGCTACAGTTTGATGTTTGCCCTGTTTCTTTTAAAGCTTATATTGGCTGAATCGTTCTTTACTATGCCCTATACCATCTTTTGCAGTGTGATGGGCACATATGAGCATCTAGATGTCTAGTTTGGTAGATGTTGAGTGTCCAAAGTATTCTTCTCCATCACCCTTGTGCTGATATCAGCCTAACTAAGAGAGGAGCATTCTTGCTCATTTCCCCAATTCTTATGTGGTTTCAGCTGGAGCCAGGGTGGAGTGTGCTGGGACATTTATCTCCTCAAGTCCAGTTCCCATCTGAAAAAGAGAAGCAGATTCTTGATCAGAGAGTGAAGTCAGCACCAGTTAAATAGGATAACCATTATTAATTTAGAGAGAACTATAAGGATTTAGACACTTTTGTCATGTCAGGTTAGTGGATCTTGACAATGCAAGGCAGAATCATTATCTGTATGTAATTTTGACTTGATTCCTAGTGTCAGATATGGTTTCCTTTCCACTGAGCAGATCTGTTAGCCAATCCAAGAACAGTTGGTTACCCACCATGGCTGTGTGATCTTCACGTCAGGTTGTTGGCTTCTGGGTCACTTAGACTTTGAGTTGCTTGGACAGATGTTGGCCACGTTCCCCTGGTAGCTCATGTATCTCCTTCCAGCACTATATGGGCTAATTATCTGAGTACTGGATCTCCTCTGGATTCCAATCAGGTCTCTCCATGATCTGTACTAAAAGCGATTGGTATCTTCAGCAGTAGGGTCTTACCATTAACCTCTGGTTGGTAATCGAGTGCTCTGAGAGAAGTATGTCTTGTTTGTTTTGGAAGATCTAGTCAGTCTGTCTGATCAACATCTCATTGTGGATGTAAACACATCCTGGTACAGGGAATTACAGGCGAGCACCAAGGGAAAAGAAAAAAAAGAAAGAAAGAAAGAAAGAAAGAAAGAAAGAAAGAAAGAAAGAAAGAAAGAAAGAAAGAGAGAGAGAGAGAGAGAGAAAGAAAGAAAGAGAGAGAGAAAAAAGGAAGAAAGAAAGAAAGAAAGAAAGAAAGAAAGAAAGAAAGAAAGAAAGAAAGAAAGAAAAAGCCAGAGAAGAAGAGTAAAAGGAGAAATTTGGAGGTAGGTTTCACCTCACTCCATGTCAGATGCAACCTCCTAAGGTTTGCTAGAAGGTTCCATCTTTTAGTCTGATTTCCAGGATATCGGATTCTGTGGTACCATTTCAATTTAGGCTCAGATTTTGTGCCCCACTCAACCCTCTCCCTTCCCCAAGCCCTACCTTCCCTGTTGTCCAAGCCTCAAGTTGCTGTTCAGCTATGTCAGCAACTTAGGCTCATCCAAGTTAGGAACTGCAGATGAGTGACATCATTTAAAGGTAGTCTTTCTGTAATTGTGTGAGTTCACCTAAAATGATCTGTTCCAAGTTGTTCCATTTTTCTACAAATTTCAATGTGTCATTTTTTTCTTACTGCTGAGTTGAATTCCATTGTGTAGACATACAACATCTTGGTTATCCATTTGTTCAATGATGGGCTCCTGGGTTGATTCAGTTTTTAGATATTATGAATTTAGCAGATATAAACATGGTTGAGCAAATATTTCTGAACTGAGATATAGAGTTTTTAGGGTAAATGCCCAGTAAGGGAATAACAGGGTATGCTGGTAACTTTATATTCATCCTCTTCAGGAGTCTCCAAATTATTTCCATAGTGGTTGTACCAGATTATATTCCCACCAACAGTGAATGAGGGTTCATATTTCTCCACAGCCTAATCAACACTTGTTTAATTTGACTTTTAAATGTTTTCTATCCTTACTAGGGTAAGGTGGAATCTCATAGTTTTAATTTGTTTTTCCTTAATGGTTAGGGTTGTTGAACATTTTCTTAAGTGTGTGTTAGCCATTTGTAATCTTCCTCTGAGAACTCCATATTTAGTTCTCTGCCCCACTAATGGAGTGGGTTGTTTTGTTTTTTATTGTTTAGTTTTTTGAGTTCTTTGTAGATTCTAGATATTAGGCTTCTGTCAGTGTTGTAGCTGGCAAAGAGTTTTTCCCATTCAGTGGGTAATCTATTTACTCTGCTTATGGTATGTTTATCTGTGAAAAAGCTTTTTAGCTTCATGAGATTCCCACCGGCTGAGTGCTTGTTTAATTCCCTTGGCTACTGGGGTTTTGTTCTGGAAGTCTTTTCCCAGTCCAATATTGTGCAGTGTGCTTCCTATTTTTTCTCCCAGTAGTTGAAGTATTTCAGGTCTTATATTGAGGGTTTAATCCATTTTGACTTGATTTTTGTGCTTGGATAAATGAGTGGATCTAATTTCATTTTTGACATATGGTCATCCAATTAGTCCAACAGAATTTACTGAAGATGCTCTCTTTTCTCCAGTCTGCATTATTGCCACCTTTGTCAAAGATCAAGAAGCTGTAGTTGCTTGCCCTAAAGTCTGGGTCTTCAATTCTATTCCATTGGTCTATGTTTCTGTTTTTATTCCAGTACCATGCTGTTTTTGTCACCATGGCTTTTTTACATACCTTTAGATCAGGTATGGTGATATCACCAGAGATGTTTCTTCTACTGAAGATATGTTTGGACATCCACGGCCTTTTGGATCCCATATAAATTTTGAGATCAATTTTTCAGTCTCAGGGAAGAATGATGTTGACTATTTTATTGGTATTGTGCTAAATTATTAAATTGCTTTTGGTAGAATTGTCATTTTCACAATAATTTCACAATAATTCTACCTATCCAGGAACATGGGAGGTCCTTCATTCTTAAATCTTTTGTTTAATTCTTGAGTGTTTCTTATGCTTTCATTTTATCATTTTTTTATATCCTTTGTTAGTGTTTTTTCAAGGTATTTAAGTATTTTTGTTGTTATTGAAAATGGGACAGTCTCACTGATTTCTTAATCTGTATATGTGTTCTTTGCATATAGGAAAGCTACTGTTTTTTGTGCATTGGTTTTGTATACTGCCACTTTGATGAAAGAATTTATCACCTTTAGAAGTTTTGGGATGGAAAATTCCAGGTCACTTATATATTAGATCATGTCATCTGCAAATAGGGCTAATGTGACTTTTTCCTTTCCAATTTGAATCCCTTTTAATTTCTTTCTCCTGTATTATTGCTTGGGATAGTACTTCTAGTACTATGTTGAAGAGCAGTGGCAAGAGTGGGCACTCCTGTCTTGTTCTCAATCTCAGTTGGGACTCTGAGTTTTCCCCCATTATTTGGACTTTAGGTTCTTTATACATAGCCTTTATTGTGTTGAGATATAAACCCTTCATGCCTATACTTTCCAGTATTTTGATCATGAAATGGTATTGAATTTTGTCAAAGGCCTCAGCATCAATTGAGATAATCATGTGGTTCTTATGGTTTAGTTTATTTATATGATTTATTACAGATGTATGACTTATTTCTATATGTTCTACCATCCCAGAATTCCTGGTGTAAAGCCTACTTTATCAAGATAGATAATGTTTTTGATGTGTTGTTGAATTTTCTTTGCAAAGGTTTTGTTCAGGATCTTTGCAACAAATTTCATTAGGGATAGAGGCCTATAATTTTTTTCCTTGTTGCAGCTTTGTCTGGTTTTAGTATTAGGATAATGCTAGCTTCATAAAAAGTGTCAAAGAGGATTTGCTGATCTCTGATTACACAGAAGGGTTTGAGAAAAAAAATGGTTTCAGTTCTTCTATGAAGGTTTGATAGAATTCACCTGAGAAGCCATCCAGTCCTGGACTTTTCTTTTGGGGGATGTTTTTGATTAGCTTTTCAACCTCCATGTATATAATAGGTTTATTTAGAAGATCAATCTGCTCTGAGTTTAGCTTTGGTAGGTAATATGTACCTAGAAATTCATCTGTTGATTCCAGATTATTTAATTTTATGAAGTAGAGGTTTTAGAAGTATGACCTGATGATTCTTCTAATTTCATTGATGTCTGAAGTGATCTCTTCATTTTCATTTTTGATTTTGTTAATTTGAGACTTCTCTTTTTTGTGCTCGATCACACTTTGGCCAGGGGTTTTTCAATCTTGTTTATTTTTTCAAAGAATCAGCTCTGTGTTTCATTGATTTTTAAAATTATTTTCTAGTTTCCAATTTATTAATTTCTGCTCTAATCTTGATTATTTCGTTCTGTGTAGAACTCTTTGGGTTGGATACTGGATACTTCTTGCTTTTTTTTTTAAATTTTTTGGGGTTTATTTTATTTATTTGACAGTGACAGAGAGAGAGGAAGACTCAGAGAGAGAGAGAGAGAGAGAGAGAGAGAGAGAGAGAGAGAGAGAAAGGGCACTCCAGGGCCTCCAGCCACTGCAAACGAACTCCAGATGTGTGCGCCCCCTTATGCATCTGGCTAACGTGGGTCCTGGGGAATGGAACTTCGAACAGGGGTCCTTAGGCTTCACAGGCAAGCACTTAACCACTAAACCATCTCTCCAGCCCTGATACTTCTTGTTTTAATATCAACCTTTAGATGGAGAGTCAGGTTATTGATTTGTGATCTCTTTGTCTTTGTAATGAAGGCATTTAGAGCTTTGAATTTTCCCCTTATGACTGCCTTCATTGAGTCCCATGGTTTTTAGTAGGTTGTTATCATTATCATTGAAATCTAAGAATTTTACAATTTCTATTTTGATGTCTTTCATGACCCATTAATTTTTTAAAACTGTGTTGTTTAGTCTCCAGGATGTGGTTGCTTTCTTTTTCAAAATTATTTATTTATTTATTTATTTATTTATTTATTTATTATTTAGTTTTGTTCCTCAGTGAATGCAGTCAATCTGGTACCATTGTTAGGCTCATCCATGTCCTACCCCCTCCCACTGGCTCCTCCTTGTTGAGTCACATATTCACATATATGGGTCACATATTCTGGAGTTAGCCCACAGTTATGGGTAGGATAAATGTCTCTTCATATCATGACCCAACATGTGGCTCTGACATTCTTTCTGCCCCCTCTTCCACAAAATTTCCCTGAGCCATGTTGAGTTAATTTTTGGTCTGCTTCGGTGATGAGGTGTTATGTGCCTCTTGGTCTCTGGATATCTGATTTGGTAGGACTTGATTTTTCTCTGTGTTGATCTCCTTTACCCTTATGTTGGTACCTGGTTCACTAGGAAAAAAAAGCAAGAAAACCCTTGCTTGTTTTGCCCATTGTTCTTAATTTCAGCTGGGGCCCTTTTGAGGTATGATGGGGTGGCTTTCTCCTTAGGATCTACAACTATCTGAAAAAGAGAAGCAGGTACTCCAATGGAGAGTAAGTTAGCACCAGAAAAATGAGATAACTCTCACTTTTTTTTTTAATAGAGAATCTAATAGGTGTAGGCCCTCTTGTAGCCCATGATTGGTGGTAGCTTGATAATGGAGAGTGGGCTTATGTTTGGATATGGTTCTGACTTGTTTCCCAGATTCAGCTATGGGCCCAGTACCACTGAGGGGATCAATTAGCCAAATCAAGACTAGTTGATTTCTCCCCATGGCTGTGAGCCATTATTGCACTTGTGTGAGCATCACAACAGGTTATTTGTTGCTAAGTAGGTTAGACCATGAGTTGCTTGGACAGATATTGGTCATTTTCCCCTTGTCACACATGTAATACCTCCTGGCACTAGACAAACTGACTGTCTGGGGCCTGACTCTTCCAGCTTCTAGCGATGCCATTGCATTTTACATGTCAACCGTATAAGGTGTCTTCAGCAGTAGGGTCTTATCACTAACCTTTGGTGGGTCATCAAGTACTCTGACAGAAATCTGTCTTTCTTTTAGGAAACCTCGTAGGTCTCTCTGATCATTGTGGGTGATAGCCACATGCTGGTACTGGGAGTTACAGGTCAGAGCCCACTAAGAGAAAGGAAGAAAAAGATATCTAATATAAAAGAGTTAGAGAGAAGAGAGAGTGAGAGCAAGAGGAGAGAGAGAGAGAGAGAGAGAGAGAGAGAGAGGGAGAGAAGCTGCGGAAGATTAAGGTTATTCTTCATCATACCCTCTCTAGTGTGTTGGCGCCTGCTGAAGGTTTAGCCATTTGGTCTGCCTTTTAGGATGTAGAATTTTATGGTTGCTTTCTTGATGTGTGTCTTGTTAATTTCTAACTTTAAAGTATTGTGATCTGACATGGTGGAGTAAGTTACTTAAAATTCCCTGACTTTATGAAGGCATGCTTTATGGCCTAATATATGGTCAATTTTGGAAAAGGTTCTGTGGGCTGCTAAGAAGAATGTGTATTCTGTAGAGTTGGGTTGGAAAGTTCTGTAGATATCCTTGAGGTCCAGTTGATCTATGATGTTGTTGAGGTGTATTATTTCCCATTTGATATTCTGCCTGGATGATCTGTCTATTGATGATAGTGGAGTATTGAAGCTTTCAACTATGATGATGTTGGTATTCTTTTATTTATTGTCAATTAGATTTTGTTTTATAAACTGTGGTGCCCTTATATTTGGGGCATTTATGATTGTGATGTACTCACACTGTATCATTCCCTTGATGAGTAAGAAGTGGCCTTCTTTGTCCTTTTTGATTACTTTTGGTTTGAAGCCTATTTTTTCAGATATTAATGTAGGAATGCCCTCTTGTTTTTGTTTCTGTTTTTTGTTTTTCCTTTGCTTGGAATATCATTTTCCAACCTTTCACCCTGAAGATATGTCTGTCTTTAGTGGTGATGTGGGTTTCTTGACAACAGCAGATACGAGTCCACTTTTTTGATCCATCCTGATAGCCTGTCTCTTTTGATGGGTTAGTTAATACTACTAATATTTAAGGTTATTACTGTGAGGTTTGAATTAATTCCTGCCGTGATGAGTTGTTTTATGGAGTTGGGTGCTTACTTGTATTATGTACTGTTTTGAGCCTGGTTTATTTTGGCTATTGTGATCTTCTTGTTGGCTCCAGAAATTTCTTGTTTGACTGTTCTCTGTGCAGTATTCCCTCAAGTATTCTCTGCAAGTTTGGATTTGTGTTCATATAATTATAGAGTTGACTTTTCTCATGGAAAGTTTTTCTTTCACCATCTATTATGAGGGATACTTTTGCTGGATAAAGTAGCTTGGGTTGAAAGCCATAATTTTTCAGACTTTGAAGTATTCCATTCTTTCAGGGTTTCCACTGAGAAATCTGATGTTATTCTAATGGGATTGCCTTTGCATGTTGTGAATTGCTTCTCTCTTGCTGCTTTTAAAACTCTCTCTTTGTTTTCATTGTTAAGGGTTTAAGCAATAATTTGTCTTGTAGAGTTATTTGGTCCTGCCTGTTTGCTGTTCTGTGAGCTTCTTGTATCTGGATGAGCTTCTCTTTTTCAAGATTCAGAAAATGTTTTTCAATAATTTTGTTGAGTATGTTTTCTATGCCTCTGGTCTGGATTTCCTCTCCTTCTGGTATACCCATGATACAGATGTTTGGTCATTTTAGAGTGTCCCATAGTTCCCTCATATTCTATTCACTTGATTTTTTTAACCCTAGCAAAGTTTTTGGCATCCCAATTAATTTCTTCTGTCTTATCTTCCAGGTCAGAGGTTCTGATTTCTACATGAGTAACTGTTGGTGAGTAGTTCTAGAGAGGGTTTCATAAATTCTATTTGATTTTTGTTTTCTGTTGTGTTGTTTTGTGTGAAGTCCATCTCTTTTTTGAACTATGATCTCAATTCAAATTCTAATTTTTTGATGCTTCCTGTAGTTCATTCTTGCATTTGATCAAGTCTTCATTCAGCTTAGTCAACTAGTTGTTGAGATCTTCCATTTCTTTCCTCCTTTCTTTCTTTCTTTCTTTCTTTTTTTTTTTTTTTTTTTTTTTGAGGTAGCATCCCACTCTAGCTCAGGCTGACCTGTAATTCACTCTGTAGCCTCAGGCTGGCCTTGAACTTACAGCAATCCTCCTACCTTTGCCTCCCGAGTGTTGGGATTAAAGGCATGCACCACCATGCCTGGCAATCTCCCATTTCTTGATATAAATTCAATTTATTCGTATCTCTTTGGAAGGTTCTAACATTTTCTTTCTTCAAGTTAAGCCCACTGTCAAAAGCTGAATGCTCTAGAAGATGATCCTGTTCCATTTAACTGATATGATTGTTGGTTCTTTGATAGCTTGCTCCAAGTTAATTAATATTTTTTTTTCAAAATCAGGGTCTTATTGGTTTTTTTGTTGTCATTCTGAGAAAGAATTTCTGTTGATTTCTCTATGATTTAATTGGAGGCTTCCATAGTAGGACTAGGCATCCTTGGTAGAGTTCTATCAGTTTTCTGACTTTTGTTAGCCTGCTTTTTTTAGTAGTCTACCCATTTTAAAAGGACTCTATTTTATTGAGGAGATAGGAAGTTTGTGTCCTTTGGCTCATTGACACTGTGACTCAAATGAACAGGGATGTTGGTACTTAGTGTCTAGTCAAGATAACGGAGGAAAAGGCTTGAGTCCACAACTCATACTGTGGTCAGGCCTCCCCAAGCAAGGCACAATGGGACCTACCAGGGACCAGAGGACTAGGTGAAGGCAATCTGGACTGGAGAGGCGGGAAGCCCAGGTACAGCAGTCTGGTCTACTCATTCCAGAGGGCTGCACCCTCCTACACACTGATATACATGAAACTCAGATCTGGTCTGTGGGAAGGGACCAGAAATGGGTCTGGCCTACTCCAGACCACTGTGCTTACCCACATACTGATTGTACAAGGAACTCAGACCTGGACTGTGTGAGGGGAACAAAAATAAGTCCTGCCTACTCACTCCAGACCACAGAGCCCCATATGTTCTTTATTACTGAAGGAAAAGCACTGATAAATTATTTCTGCTTTACATATTCAAATGGAGATCTTTTGTCATCCTACTTTGAGCTTAACATATATAGTAAACAACCTTTATATCTAAGAAAGAAAAGATAAGTGAATAGCTGAATAAGAGAAAGTAATATGCCAGCCCTACTCAAAAACAAACACTTGGAGAATCTGCCATGATAAGGACCTTGTATTGGGAGATGCTGCAGAGATCCTGACTGGAAAAATGCCTGTTCAGTCATAACTTGCTCACCTCCTAATTGTATTGATGGACAAAACTACTGTAGTATGTTGCATGCTCCTGTGTCCTACTCCACTGTGCTCTCTGACACAACTTCATAGTACTTTGGAATCTTCAACTGTGTCATAGTTGTTCTTCTTTCTGTGTAAACTATTTCAGAAACAGGTTGTGTAGCAGTTACTTTCTTGTTTCTGGGACAAAATGCCTGACCAGAATCAGCTTATGTAAGTGAAGGCTTTATTTCAGATTACTGTTTCAAGGGGAAGTTTCTATTATGATAGGGAAAATATGGCAGGAGCAGACAACTAGTGTCACTTCTTCATATTAACATGGAGATATAGAAACTGTGAAAGAACCAGTAAGGCTGGACTGTCACCCTCTAATGCCTGCCCCCAGTCACACCTCCCTTCCATCAAGGCTCCACCTCTAAAAGATTCCATAAATCCAAAGTAGCATAACAAAATGAGGATAAGTATTCAATCATATGAGTATGTAGGGGACATTTTATATTCAAGCCACCACAGGTGATGACTGTAGCAGAGAGGCTCCATTTTAGTGACTTGTAGTTGCCAGGTAAGAGTGATGTCTGTCTCCTACTCAGCAGAGAGGTAGAACAAGTAATGGATGGCCTTTACATCTCCTTCCAGGGACAGTAGGACAGCTGCAGACATGATATTTACTTAGATAATCTCTTTATGCTTCCTCACCACCATTTTTAGAAGGAATTATAACTTCCATTTTCCTGATAGATTATGATAGTGCTATATACAAAGCATCTTAGTACATACAAATTAATGGGAGTCAAGTTTCCTTCTTACTTCAAAGTTTGTTAGTTTTTTTTAGCCTAGATTTACAATTTAACTATTATTCTTTTGAAATAGCTGTTGTGGCACAGATTTTTCAATTTAGAAATATTTTCTCCTAAAGTGATGAAGAAATCTTGGAAGATTCAGGAAATCAAGGCTGGGAGACTTGAAACTTAAAACATCATAGGACCACTCCTCAAGGTTATAGGAACTAATAAGGGCAGATCAATGTTAATTAGGATTGAAACATTCCTTCTTAGGAGGATCAGGAAAGTCCAGGACATTTAAGAATTCAAGTCTTGGACAAGGTTGTAAGATTCTACCCCAAAGTTTTGTAAAGTTAAAGTAACTGCTAAGGGATGAGACCCTCTGAGTCGCCTTATGTCTATTAGTGTGTTAAGGACTCTGACTAGCCATGCTGCCTGCAAATAATGCTGTGGACTCCAAAGACACAGCTTCCATGAGTCATCACTTTTGCACAATGGGTTTTACAGTGATTAAGCTACTTTGAGTTGAAGGGGCTATGCAGATGTTGTCCAGGATGGCATAAGGCTTTCTCATGGTTCAGCTGTTTTGGGATCTCCATGCTCTGTAAGTAATCATTCATCCTGAGGCTGAGGGAAGAGGGTGAGATGAGGAACTCCATCTAAGTGGCTATTTGGAGATCTTCAACTAAGATGGGATAAGACTTGAAGATGTGACTGCTTTGGGGATGCCCATTGTTCCTGTAAGTAACTCCTCACCCCACTCTCTAAGTGACCCCAATAAACTCATTGGTTTACCAAACTGGCTTTGGTGTAATTGTACATTGGTCTGTTGTCTGTGCCCTATCCGGGGTGAATAGCTGTGTGGTAGAATTGCGCTAGGGAAAACCTTTCCCATGATAACAACTCCCAGTTATGTTGATAACATATGATGGATTATTAAATGTACCATATTACAGAAAATGTTTCAGGTATAGCTTTCCTTCATTTTTTTATGGAAGTTCTTGAAATTAATTGAAAGTTGTAACTACGTGAATAAGTTAAACATAAAATTGGCAATATTTTTGGTGAAGAAATTTTACAAACAGAATGGGCTGGAGAGATGGCTCAGCAGTTAAAGAAGCTTGCTGTAAATGGGTAAGTTGACTTTGAATCAAATGGACATTGATAACTACCATATGCTGATTTTTTATCCCTTCTGTATTACTTTGTTCTTTAGAAAATAAAAGAGAAAATATATGCATATACCCATCACAGAAGATAATAATGAATAAAAAATGTTTAGTCTCAAATCATGCAGAAAGATTCCCATACATTAGCTCTTTTTTAATTTAGTGTGCATATAAAGTCCAGTTTTGAACAGGTGATGTAAATGACATCAAGTCTATGAATATAATGCAATTAGAATATAAATGATGGAAGCTATTTGAAATGAATTATAAACAAAATCAGCAGAAAAAAATGTTTCCTGGGCTGGAGAGATGGCTTAGCGGTTAAGCGCTTGCCTGTGAAGCCTAATGACCCCGGTTCGAGGCTCGGTTCCCCAGGTCCCACGTTAGCCAGATGCACAAGGGGGCACACGTGTCTGGAGTTCGTTTGCAGAGGCAGGAAGCCCTGGCACGCCCATTCTCTCTCTCTCCCTCTATCTGTCTTTCTCTCTGTGTCTGTCGCTCTCAAATAAGTAAATAAAAAAAATTTTTTAAATGTTTCCTTCTTTGTCTTCATATATAAATTTTATGTGTAATTAATTAAGAAGATAAATGATGATGGTGCCATATTTTTATCACACACTGAATGGCACTTAGAATCTACCTTCCTGACAACACTTCTCATGCACTGATGATGGTAGGCAAGGAAAAAAGACTGTAGTTCTGAGTGATTCTTTAAACTGAGGTCTTTATGATATGAGATATTACTTGATCATTCTTTTCTTTGTCTCTGAATAGTCACAAGTTGGTAAAACTAAATGAAAAACTTAGAGTTGATATCCAACACTAGGGAAGAACAGTCTGTCATGACAACAATACAAGCATTTAAGTATTTTTCATTATTGTATCATGGACGTTGGTTTATTTATTTTTTATTTAAAATACTTTTGTGAATAATTAATTCTTATTATACAAAGGGCCTAAGGACCAAGGAAAGATGAAAGACATGATCAGTGCAGCTAAAATGTCTTTAAACTACTTATTAATGTAATTCATTCTGAACAATTTTTCAGATATATGCAACTGTTAATCCTACTTTGGTCCCCATTGAATATTTTTTTCAGAATATTACATTAGTTAAATTCATTCTTGCCACCATACTACTGCCACCTCTTTGAAGTTACCACTCAAAATAACTTTATGTGGTGGTTTGGCTATAAAATGCCCTCCATAGACCCATGTGTTTTAATATGTAGCTTCCAGCTGGTGATGCTGTTTGGCAAGGAGGAGCCTCCTGGAGGAAGTGTGTCATTGAATGCAAGTCTTGAGGTCTGATGGCCTAACCCTGATTGGTGCACTGGTTGAATTTCATACTTGCTGTTCTGCTCTACCTGTGATTTTTGTACCATGAAGAAACCTCAAAAATATAAGGCAAAACAAACCCTTTCCTCCCAAAAGAGTATTTTGTCCCAGCAATGAGAAAGTAATTAATACATCTTATTTGATGAATATATGATGTCTGAATTAATCTATGAGATAGGGATAAAGGAAGGCATTGAGTGTGGAGTCAAATTCATCACAGTTGTCCTGGTGACCACTGTGTATGGAGCTTGATAATTGTCTGTATCTAAATATGGTAACAGATTCAAATGATGTGGGTTCTCCTGGATAACTGGGAGTATTCAGTAAAGAACAGTAAAATATAGTTGAAAAACAATGGAAGCTGTAGAGAAAATGAACTGCTCTCACTTTGCTTCTCCCATGGTCATAATTCTATTGCAGTAAAGAACGCTGTCCCACATACAATGAATCACAATCATATGCCTGTGTGTGGAAAATAATAATGGAATGAAGGCAGATGGAAAAGTGTCTTATTAAATAAATCCAGTCACTTCATGTGGATGAGAATTAAGGCTTGGGAAATAAATCTTAGAGCTTTGAGAAGAAACGTGAGACTGATCAAACTTGAGGTTCAAATTCTCAGCTTGGGTACAGTCTCAACTCTAATGTTACTTCTATATAGAGGTCTTTTTGAGCTCCCTAAAGGGGGCTCCCATTTTGAATCCCACACTGTGGCAATTCTCCTTCAGTCAGCACTAAGCATTACATGCTTGCACATTAATTATCTTTGTCCTCTGATAAGAATCCAACAGTCAGAAGAATAATCATTCACATACATGTTCATGCCTGTATCAGGTCCTGAAGCATTCTTATAGTATTTAACTGGTGCACAAAAAATAAGATTTACAGGTGGATATATAAACATGTAAAAAGTGCCCTCAGAGTTCATGTTTTCTTTTTCCTCCTCCTCTTCCTCCTCCTCCTGTTCCTTGTTATTTATTTTTTTCTCAAGTTTTATTAATACCTCCCATGATTATAAAAATATTCCATGGTAATACCCTCCCCCCCACTTTCCCCTTTGAAATTTCATTCTCCATCATATCCCCTTCCTATCTGAATCAGTCTCTCTTTTATTTTGATGTCATGATCTATTCCTCCTCTTATGATGGTCTTGTGTAGGTAGTGTCAGGCATTGTGAGGTCATGGATATTCAGGCCATTTTATGTCTGAAGGGAGAACTTTGTAAGGAGTCCTACCATTCTTTTGGCTCTTATATTCCCTCTGCCACCTCTTCTGCATTACACCCTGAGCCTTGGAAGGTGTGATTGAGATATTACTCAGTACTCCAGGCACTTCCTTCCAGCACCATGATACCTTCTGAGTTGTCCCAAGGTCACTATCATCTGAAAAGAGTAGATTCTCTACCAAAAGTGAGATTTAATATAAGGGATGAACATTAACAGAAGTGCTTCCTGGGCAGTTTGATAAGTGTACTATACATTCATCCAGACTTCAGTAGATGTTACCCCCCTAGGGCTCATGTTTTAACTTTTCAGTATCAGGGATGTATTCCATCCCACGGAACAGGCCTCCAATAGATATAAATTAATAAATTAATAAATATAAATAGATATAAATGATAGATGTGCCACTATTGCACCCGTTGGCTCATTTGGCCTGGCTGGTGTCCACCATTGGGTCTCTTCACTGGTGAAATCTCTTTCTCCCATTGAACTGCATGTAGAATGGCTTCTTCCAGCTTTCTGTCAGCTGGTCTACATGGAGGAAGTTATCAGATCAGTTCCAGTAGGATTTCTCAGAGGCCTTGCAACCAAAGATGTGGAGTATTCAGCAATAGGGTCTTACCATCTATTCCTGGTGGGAAACTAAGGACCTCGGAAATGGCCTATAATGTTTTGGAGGAATCAGGGACCTCCCTGACCAAAAACTCACTGAAGGTATCCCATACCTGGCACTGAAAATTTTCCAGCAACAATCTGTGGCTCCTGAGTGTTCCATTGTCCAAAAAAGTAGGATTTCCTATGATTTATTTATATCCTTTTAGATTTGAATTAGCCCTCCCTTTCCTTTACTTTACTCAATCTCTTCCCCTGACCTCATTTTGGGCCTTTTCCCCCCCATTGATGTATTCTTCTACTTACATATATACAATATCATCCTATTAAGTACCCCCCTCACTTCCTTTCTCTTACCTTTAGATCTGTTTTCTAGGTTAAGGCCTCTGCTACTGAGTTTTTTTCCTTCCCACACAGAAGCCAAAACATATTTAGTTAGGATCCACACATGAAAGAACATGTAGTGCTTGGCTATCTGGGCCAGGGTTACCTAATTTAGTATAATCTTTTCCCCATCCATCCATTTTCCTGCAAATTTTATAACTTCATTTTTCTTTACTGCTGAATAGAACTCCATTGTGTAAATGTGGCATATTTTCATTATCCACTCATCAGTTGAGGGACATCTCTGCTGGCTCCATTTCCCAGCTATTGAGAATTGAGTGCCAATAAACATGGTTCACCATGTATTTCTAAGGAAATGAGATGAGTCCTAAGGATACATGCCTAGGAGTGCTATAGCTGGGTCATATGGTAGATCAATTTTTAGCTGTCTTAGGAAGCTCCACACTGATTTCCACAATGGCTGGACCAGAGTGCATTCCCACCAACAATGTAGAATGGTTCCTCTTTTTCCACATCCCCGCCAGCATTTATGATCATTTGTTTTCATGATGGTAGCCAATCTGACAGGAGTGAGATGGAATCTCAACATAGCTTTAATCTGCATTTCCCTGATGACAAGGGATGTACAACATTTTTTAGATGCTTATACACCATATGTATTTCTTCTTTTGAGAACTCTCTATTTAGCTCCATAGCCCATTTTATAATTGGCTTGTTTGATTTCTTATTATTTAATTTTTTGAGTTCTTTCAATATCCTAGATATTAATTCGCTACCAGATATATAGCTGGCAAAGACTTTTTTTCCCATCATGTAGGTTGCCTCTTTGCTTTATTCACAGTGCCCTTTGCAGTGCAAAATCTTTGTAATTTCATGAGGTCCCAGTGGTTAATCTGTGGTTTTATTGCCTGAGCAATTGGGGTTGTATTCAGAAAGTCTTTGCCAAAACCAATATGTTGAAGGCTTCCCCAAAGTTTTCCTCTAGCTCTTTCAGAGTTTCATGTCTGATGTTTAGGTCTTTAATCCATTTGGGTTTAATTCTTGTGCACGGAGAGAGAGAAGAATCTATTTCCATCATTCTATAGATAAATATCCAGTTTTCCCAGCACCATTTGCTGAAGATGCTATCTTATTTCCAATGAGTAACTATGGCATTTTAATAGAATATCAGGTGGCTATAGTTAACTGGACTTACATCAGGGTCCTCTATTCTGTTCCAATGATTGATATGTTTGTTTTTGTGCCAGTACCTTGCTGTTTTTGTTACTATGGCTCTGTAGTATAAGTTAAAATCAGGTATGGTGATACCTCCCACCTTATTTTTGTTGCTCAGTATTATTTTAGATATTCGAGGTTTTTTGTGATTTCAAATGAATATTTTGATTGTTTTTTTCTATTTCCATGAATAATGCCATTGGAATGGAATTTTGATGGGAACTGCATTAAATGTGTAGATTGCTTTTGGTCAGATCACCATTTTCACAATATTGATTATTCTGATCCAAGAATAAGGGTTATTTTTCCATTTACTCGTGTCTTCTACAATTTCTTGCCTGAATTTTTAATAATTTCATTGTAGATATCCTTTAATTTCTTGGCTTGGTTTATTCCAAGGTACTTTATTTTCTTTAATGCAATTGTGAATGGGAGTGATTATCTGATTTCATCCTCTGTGTTTGTTTTTAGGATATAGGAAGGTTACTGATTCCTGTGTATTTATTTTGTATCTTGCTACATGGATATAGGTGTTTATCAATTCTAACAGTTTGCTGGTAGAGTCTTTAGGGTCCTTTATTTATAGAATCTTGTCATCTGCAAATAATGAAAGCTTGATCTCTTCCTTTCCAACTTGTATCCATTTTATGTGTGTCTCTTCTCTTATTGCTATGGCTAAGACTTCCAGTACTATACTAAATAAAACTGGGGACAGTGGAAACCCTTGTCTTGTTCCTGATGTTAGTGGAAAAGTTTCCAGTTTTTCCCCATTTAGTAATATGTTGGCTGTAGGCTTGTCATAAACAACCTTTATTGTACTGAGATATGTTCCTTCTATTCCCACTCTCTGTAGGACTTTTATCATGGTGGGATGATGGATTTTGTCAAATGCTTTCTCGGCATCTAATGAGATGATGATGTGATTTTGTCCTTTAGTCCATTTATATAATGTATTATATTTATGGATTTGCATATGTTGAACCATCCCTGCATCTCTGGGTTAAAGCCTACTTGGTCAGGGTGGATGATCATTGTGATGTATTTTTGTATTCTGTTTGCCAGTGTTTTGATGAGAATTTTTGCATCTATGTTCATGAGGGAGATTGGTCTGTAATTTCCTTTTTTTTTTTGTTCTATCCTTGCCTGGTTTTGGTATCAGGGTGATGCTAGCTTCATAGAAGGAATTTGGTAGGATTCCTTCTTTTTCTATTTTATGGAAAAGCTTAAGAAGCAATGGTGTTAGTTCTTCCTGGAAGGTCTGGGAAAATTCAGCAGTGAATCCATCTGGGCCCGGACTTTTTTTAGTTGGGAGATTTTTTATAACAGCTTGGATCTCCATGCTAGCTATAGGTCTATTTAAGTGATTAATCTTATGCTGATTTGATTTAGGTAGGTCATATACATCAAGGAAATCATCCATTTCTTTCAGATTTTCATACTTAGTGGAGCATATGCTTTTATACTATATCCCTATTATTTTTTTTAATTTTCTGGTATCTGTTGTGATGTTACCTTGTTCATTTCTAATTTCATTAATTTGTGCCTCTTCTATCTTAGATTTATTAAGGATTTATCAATCTTGTTTATTGTTTCAAAGAACCAACTCTTCATTTCATTGTTTCTTTGGACTGTTTTTTTTTGGTTTCTATTTTTGTAATCTCTGCCCTAATGTTTATTATTTCTTCCCATCTGCTGAATTTTTCTTTGCCTTGTTCTTCTTTTTCCAAGGCTTTAAGGTAAAGCATTAGGTCATTTACTTGTAATCTTTCTAATTTCTTTATATATTCACTTAAAAATATAAATTTACCTCTTAGAACTACCTTCATTGTGGCCCAGAGATTTTGTATGTTGTGTTCTTAATATTGTTTGACTCTATACATTTTTTGATTTCCTTCTTTTTTAAAATTTTTGGTTTATTTTTATTTATTTAAGAGCTACAGAGAGAAAGAGAGAGAATGGGCATGCCAGTGCTTCCAGCCACTGCAAATGAACTCCAGATGCATGTGCCCACTTGTGCATCTGGCTAATATGGTTCCTGGGGAATCAAGCCTCGAACTGGGTTCCTTAGGCTTCACACACAAGCACTTAACAACTACACCATCTCTCCAGCCCTGATTTACTTCTTGATTTCTTATTGACCCATTCATCATTTAGTAGTGTGTTGTTTAATTTCCGTGACTTTTTGTATGCTCGGTAGCCTTTCTTGGTATTGATTTGTAGTTTGATTCCATTGTGGTCAGATAGAATGCAAGGAATTATTTCAGTTTTCCTGTATTTGTTAAGATTTGCTTTGTGTCCTAATATATGTTCTATTTTAGAGAATGTCCCATGTGCTGCTGAAAAGTATGTGTATTCTGCTGCATTTGGATGAAATGTCCTTTATATATCTGTTAGGTCCATTCCTTCTATGACCTCATTTAATCCAGATGCCTGTTTATTTTTTCTGAGGATGACCTATTACTTGATGAGAGTGCAGTGTTGAAGTCACCTACTACCACTGTGTTTGGTGTTATCTGTGACCTTAGTTCTAATAGCTTATGTTTGATGATTCTGGGTACTCCCATGTTAGGTGCATTTATGTTTAGGATTGTAATGTCCTCCTGTTGGAGGGTATCTTTTATCAACATAAATTAACCTTCCTTTCCTTTCTTAACTAATGTTGGACTGAAGTCTACCTTGTCAGATATTTGCTTGTTTTGTAGGGCCATTTGCTTGAAACACCATTTTCCAACCTTTCACCTAATATAGTATCCATCCTTTTGAGAAAGGTAGGTTTCTTGGAGGCAACAAATTTAAAAATCCTGCTCTTTAATTCAGTCTTCCAAACTATGTCTTTTGAGTGGGGCATTGAGGGCTTTGATATTAAGAGATATTATTGTAAGGTGTGTATTTTTTTGACATTTTTTAATAGTTATTTCAGTGTTACCTTTTCTGTCTTGTGTTAACTAGTATTTGAGTATTGTATGTTTTTTTTTTCCAGGTTCCTTACATGTGTGCTTCTCTTTGTCTTGAGCATGGAGGATTCTTTCAAGTATTTTTTGTAGAGCTGTGTTGTTGGGCTCCCTCCCCCTCCCCAGCAGGTAGTGTTGAGGAAGGACCAGGCCCACTGGTTCTTCCTAAGGGGTTGAGGAGGAGGATGAATGTCAATGGCCAGGAACAAACCACCAAACCGGGAGTCTTGTTGAAGCAGGAACTGACTTTATTGTTACAGGCAGTTGCCTATATAGTGTTGAGAACAATGTTGAGGATTCTAGGATGGGGGAAGAGGTAAGGGCCAATTGTATACCTTGACTTTTGAAATGATTGGTTCTAAGCATGCATGCATGGGGGAATTCCGACCCCTATGTGGAAGTAACAGGCCAGAGGCCATAAGGCATCTTGCTGAGTCATAGCTGGCCAGAGGCAGATTGCCAAACTTTAGCTAGGCTCAGGAAGTTCCCCTAGGCCTTGTGTCCAGGCCTTTCAAGGCCCAACATTCCCCCCCCCTTTTTTTTTTGTAAAAGCATTAATCACAATGGCCCCTATCTTAGGTTGATCCCCTCTGGGGATCTTACCCATCACTGGGTACCAAGTGTTTAGCTCACTGAGAACCCACTCCATGGCTTGTCTTAGGTTGTCTCAGTCAGTCTGAGATCTTACCCATCATTGGTCACATGGAGGGCAAGGGAGGTGGCAGTGGGTCATCTGAGGAACCTAATTCCTGAGTTGCCAACCTGTGATAATGTACCTCAACCTGATGGATTTTTTTTGCCTCTAGCCGCTGGTGAATGAATTGTGTAATTTTGTTAGTTACACAAGGCCTGACAGTGAGGATAAGGAGGAGGAGAAGGAGGGGCCCGAGTAGAGAGAGGAGGTAGGGTAAGAAGCCATGTAGGCCCATCCACAGTTGTCCTGGAGGTCCCTCCATCTCTTCTCCAGGTCCTCTTGAAGTTTTTTGATCTTGTCCTGAACGAGTCCCAATCTATTGGCTAGAAACAGTATTTTTCCTGTAAAAACAAACATATGCCTCCCCTTTTGGCTGTTAATAGGTTTAGTCCCCTCCTGTTTTGAAGGACTACCTCAGCCAGGGAATATAGCTCTTGTTGGAGATCAAGGATAGTACTGGACACATCTTTTACATCACTGATCAGCTGGAGAGAAAGTTTTTTTTGTAGAGATGGGCTGCCATACCCATCCCAGCTCTCCCAGTGGCCATGCTCTTGGTTATTGCCAATCCAACGAGTAAAGGTATCATTTGTACAGCTCTCTTAGGTCTCCCTCCAATATAATCATAGGCCTTCCCACCTCCACAATGGAATTACTAGGGGAAGGCCAGGCCTAAATGCAAGGTCCAGAGGAGACATTGTGAAAAGCTGGACAAAGATGGGGAAGGTAGCTGAGTAATTTTTTAGGGTCATATGGGCAACAGTTGTTATATGATTGGTGATTACTGCAAGCAGCCAGGAAGGCCCAGGTCAGAGGCAAAGCCAGCAATCCTCTGTAAGGTAAGGAGCTGTTTGGTTTAGTAGGGTGAAGACCATTTTAGGAACAGTCCTCAGGGGTGGGACACTCCCTGGAGAAGTGATTGTCAGTGTCCCCTTGTTAGGACAAATATTTTAGGTCTCTCAGTGGTACTCAAGAGGGTCATTTTTCTTGAGGGAAGACACATCCAAACCCTCTCCCTGCTGTGAGGAGTGGATCTGGTACTCTCCAGGCCCCAGTCAATGGGTCCCTCCATTTGATTTTGATCGAGCTCTATGTGACAGAGGATGACCAATGTTTTTTAAATGGAGACTTTTTTTATTTCTAGAAAAATTTAAAATATTTAAGGTGAATAATGCTTTCTTTAGCTGATAATGGGGGGGGTAGTGACCCCCCCCCTTTTTAATTGTGATTTAAGTATTTGGTTATATCTTTCAACAATAGCTTGGCCTTGAGGGTTATTTGGAATGCCTGGGGCATGTGTAATTTGCTATGTCTGGAGGAAACTTGTAAAGTTTTGACTTGGAAAGCAGGGTCCATTATCTGTTTTTACTTGATCAGGCAGCTGAGAGTGACAAAACATTGAAGCATACCACTAATGGTATGTTTAGATTTCTCCCTGGCATGTGCAGATGCCCAACTAATAAGAAGATAAAGCCAAAAGCCCCAGCACACTTCAGGAACTCCGGCTAGGCACACTTTGTATATCTTTAGATTGAAATCTGAAACCCACCACCACACCTTAAGATCCATCCAGTGACATTGCCCGCAGCCAGGTGGCTGCAGAATGTAAAGTATAAAGAAACAACTGAATCCACAGTCTTGACCAATTTAAGATATTAAGACCTATAATATCAAACAAGTTGAACACTTCTAACATAATCTAAAGCCAGTCTCTGTGCCTGTAATTTTAACTTGCTTGAGGTTTTCCAGCTTAAAATCTTAAATCTCTCAGTTCAATATCTCTAGCCAAGCACATCAGTCCATTAAAAATTTAACCTTGATCAAACTCTCTTGGCCTGAGCAGCAGGACACAGCCTGCCCTTATGCCAGTAGCCCAGTTATAACAAAGTCCTCTGAAGTCTTTCCTTCCCCTTAGAAAGCTCATAATCCAAGCCTTGAAGTTCAATGCTGTCTGAACTTAGCATTCTCAGACTCTCATCAGAATAGTCCATAAAATTTGGCTTACTACTCCAGACGACAACTTCAGATGTAAGCACAAAGTCTGTGCCTATTCCTCCAAAACAAAGGTTCCAAAAGATCCACATGGTCAGGTTCATCTCAGTCCACTCCTCGGTACCAAGTTCTGTATCAGACAGCTTCAGGTTCACTGAGATGAACTTCCAGACCAAGCACAGTTTTGTGACTCCCCTGAAATGAATACTATATATATATATATTTTTTTAAATTTGTGCCTCCATTTCCTCCTTGTTCAAGAAAACATGTGTTTTACCAGGAGGGCAGTGTAGAAGTGTCTCATCATCTCCAGTGGTCTCATGGCCTAGACACCCAGGCCAAAATATTGACCTTTTTGCTCTGATGATTTCAACTGGATCCTACATAGCTGATTAAAACACTTAGGAAGTTACACCAGCCTGGATGCATGTACATATAGAGCATATCTGATTATTGAAAAAGATTTATTTAAAGAATGGCACAAGAGTGTAAAGTCACTTTATCCAATCTTTTAAAATTTTGTTGTCCTATGGCAGCATAGGCCATATCTGAGGCACAGAAAATAGGTATATGTTACCTTTTAAATATCTAATAGTTATAAATACAGGCAAAACCTGTTATCATTTTTGAAAGAATAAAAATCTAAAACAATTAACTTAACCTAGAAATTGTCAGAAAAGGAGAAGTAAGACAGTATAAAGCCTTAGATTCTGTGTTTGAAAACATCTTTGATTAGTTCTTATATCTGTGTGGGTACCAATTTCCCAGGTAACATTAGAAACAGAACCACAGAGCTTGAGACTATTTCTCTCAGATGAGGACCACTGTTTGAGGCTGTACCCTAAGGTAGGGAATATCTCTTAAGAGCAAATTTTGTTATAAGCACTAGACTTGAGATGCCAGAAATGACAGTTACTTTACACACAATAAAGCAGAATCTGGTCTTTGTTGATCCAAAAAAGCTAAGCTGTAATACAACCCTTGACAAATCTGTTTGAAAGAGAAAATGCCATTTGATAATCAGTGTGTTTAGCATAGTCTTGATAGCAATTGATTTTAAGTACCATAGAAATTTTTGGTAACATAAAACAGTTTTGTGTTTTACCTATGACTTAAATTTGATAAATGTTAGCAAGCTATCCCAACATATTTTACCTAACAAGAGCATAAATATTATAGTGACTAAAATTAAATCACTTAGACCTAAGTGATTATACCTAGTGACAACCATTCAATAGAATTTGCATAAATAAAAAGAAGCTATCTTTAAAGTCATAATGTTGTTAGGTATGAGTTCCTCATCCTTGGAAACTAAACATTTATATGTGAACATTTATCTTAATACTCGGTTTCTCCAAGAATTAAAGCCTTGATGAACAGAGGAATCTAATTTACATTACTGAGAGTCTTAAAGCCAGTTTTTATAATCATCAAACTATAAGAAATTAGTATCAATGAACTGTTAAAGAGTGAGACCTTAACCATAAGACTCAGTTTCTCTGATTAAAACCTTGGCATCAGTTGAACATATTTTAGATTTTATCCAACTAAATGCCCTTCTCTGAACAACTTTTATTGCCATTATGATGTCCTGGTGACATCTACCAGTTTTTTTTTTTTCTTTTTCTTCTTTTTCTCCCTATCTAGTTCTTTTTTCCCCAGATGTAATAAAAACAGAAGTTGCCACCTCAAGCAACTGTTTTAAAGTTCTTATCTGATTTGGTTACCAAAGTTTATAATTTCTTATAAATATCAAGTATTAACTGAGTTAAGAATTTATAAGAAGAATTTCCTCTTCCATGGCATCTGGAGTTACATTGGTATGTTTTCTCATTGCCTCTTTAAATCTCTGGAGAGAAGTAATGGATAATTCCTGTTCTCCCCTATAGTATCTAAATGAACCAATTTTCAAGGAGACAGGCTAGCAGAGACTTTTGGGCTATCTTGGAAGCTAACTGTCCCATCTGAAACAAAGTGGAGGAAAGTAAAAGGAAGAGTCTAAGGCCAGGCTATGCCCAATCCTGGCTTTCATCTTCTCAAAGAAGGAGGGTGGGGGGGAGCTTTCCTCTGAACCAGATTTGGAACAGGAAATTAGGCCTTTACAGGAGTTGAGTACACACCAAATGTGCTTGTTTCTCCCCAGTCCAATGGAGACACATATGCAGTTTATGTGCCTCTGGGAGAAAGGACGTTTCAGTTCAGGAATTCCATGCTCATCCTCCTGTGCCACTCCCAAGCTCAAGTACCTCCAGCATTCCCCAAGCCCTACACATATCTTTCATCTTGGCATATAAGCAGTGCCATTTGCAGGATAGGCCCAAGTGTGAAGACTTCTACATCTACTCCTGTCTTGATAGCCTAGATGCCCTTCTGGGGTTAGGGGTTTCCTGGGATCACTTTTCCTTCTCTGTGCTATGGGAGCCTGGGATATGCCCCCCACCCCCATTTATGAATGTTTCAGAATGCTCTAGGGACTAAAGATCACTTTGTAGATAATCTTTAGCATAGGGGTCCTACCTTTTGTTGCTGAGACAGAGAGAGAGAGGAGAGAGAGAAAGCATGCCAGGGTTTCTAGCTACTTCAATCAAACTTAAGACACATGTGCCATCATGTGCATCTGGTTTACATAGGTGCTGGGAAACTGAACTGATGTCTCTATTCTTCCCAGGAAATCACCTTAACCGTTAGTTCATCATTTACTTGATGCCATTTAATCATGTTTTTACTTTGATATACATTTTAGGTAAGCCTGATATTTGTCTTATGTAAGGAGCTTGTAATCTGGTCAAATATCTTGACTCAGTTTACCTATTTGACTTCTGTCTAGTGAGAAATTTCATCTAACAGATGTGACTTTAGATGTTCAAATGAGAGGAACTATAAAGAGAAAGTTATATGCTGTTTGTTATTCCCTTTTCCTTGTCAGAGACAATTGGCCATTTTGTCTCTGTACAGGGTCTGGTGACATTTGGCTTAAACTTGCATGGGGTCTGAGATAAAGGGGGTGCCATCCCATTCTCTACAGTCCAGCTTGCCATGACTTTAAATAGCATATAACAGTAAGCAAGAGGAAAAAGTAAATGATAGAGCAGAGATCTAAGCATCCTGACATTCCTTGTCTTACTCTGAAGTTATTTGTTTTTACCTGGGAAATTTATTTTACCCACATGTAATACACAATGTAATAGGGACTTGTATATATCTAAACTTATTAGACCTCCAAAGAATTGAATTACATGTGTGCTTATGACTTTGTGACCCACCTGGCACAGGACACAGGCTGAATTTACATTGTTTATATCCCTATATAAACTTCTGTGTTTAGCCTGAAAATTATCTCTCTCTTCCTTATAAAAGGAAATTAATTTTAAGCAAAATTTGGTCTTTTTAGAGTTTCTATATCTTTCTACATGTGCACACCTTCAACAACATAAACCTTCTGATCTAAGTTCCACTGGGGGGAGGAGGGAGAGGGGAGAAACAAAAAAAAACCACATTTTTTAATAAACTTTCTATGTCCAACATTGAGAAATTCCTTCCAATACCTTCAATCATCTCATCTTAACCTATAATTAACAATCTTTCTTATAAGACTATTAAGAGAAACAACACCAAATTGATTAATCCTATTACTGACAAAGAAGCAAGTGGTCTAGCTTCAAAGAGTTAACCACCTTAATGTTCAAAATTTGTAGAGAAATAGCCTTAGCAGGAAAACTTACAACTTCCTTAGTGCTTATGAAAAAGTAGTTAATGATCTGACATCATCAACCCCTTGTCCTGTAACAGCACTTATAGTGCCTTTTCATGAGAGGGGCAAATGAAGGCATGTAGAGTTAGGGTGGTTGGATCCCTGAAGGTATAAAAAGAGCAGGAAAGTTTGTTCTTATCTCTTGCCTCGTTCTGAAGAACTTTTTTGTCACAAGGAGTCAGGACCCCTCCTGAGAGGAGTGTCTTTCATAGGATTTAAACACTGCAGTTTGTCAAGTTCAGCCCCCAAAGCTAGTCTCTTCCTGAGACAGCGTCTATCCCTAACCAAAAGACATCCCACCACCCTACATTTATTAATATCTTGCTAAGGGGAGGGTAGGTTCTCTGGCTCTCTGATAACTTGGGAACTTCCACCTGTGGGTTAGTTTTTCCCTTGGTTGGGCCTGGGCTGGCTGGGCCATAGCCTAGGCCCAAGGAGGAGGTGCTTGGCCTCGGTCATAGCCTAGGTACAGCCAAGGGGCCCAACTAACCCTTTCTCTCAATGTGGGTTCTTTATCTCCTCCAGCTCTCCACATGGCAGGAGCTACTTGAACTTTCTTTTCTCTTTTCTTTCTATTCCCCCCCCCATCCAAGTTCTTATCCAGTCAAATGGACACCTGAACAACATATGGCCCACATGGGCTTTTGGGCTCAACAAGGTGTACTACCCCCAACTTAATTTTCCCTTACCTTTCAGCCTTCCCCTTTCTGCACTCCTTTGTAAAATCTGAACAAAAGGAGGGGGCCTGAGGAGTTGCTCTGATTTGAGCTAAGACAAGGAGGAGGAGCAAGGCGAAGTTCAGAAGTCACTTTAGACAGGTGAGTTTTGAGAATAGCATTTTCTCTTTCTACCTTGCCTGAGGACTGAGGCCTACATGGAAATATGAAGTTTCCAATATATTCCCAGGGCTCTGGATACCTCCTGGGTTACCTTGGAAATGAAGGCTGGTCCATACTCTCATTGAATGGTAAGGAGAAGGCCAAAGGGGGCAGAATTTATGTCAGAGTGTGAACGGCAACTATTTGGAGTTTCTCCTGTCATACTAAAAGTTTCATACCACTCTGAGAAAGTATCCACCATAGTGAGAAGGTATTTAGTCTTTTGGGAAGAGGCATTTGAGTAAAATCTCTCTGCTTGTCCACCCCAGGAAGTGAGCCTCTGTGTTGGTGTGGTTTGAAAGAGGGAAGGGGATGGCCTCCACCTTGTGGGTAGGCCTTGGTGCAGAGTGAGCAATCCTTTGCCACAGAAGAGATAAGGATGTAAAAGGAGCAGGATCAGTTATCTTTGTAGAAGTTGGGCTTCCACATAAAATAAATTATGTAGGTGGATCAGGATGGTAGCAGCTTGGAGATCAGGAAAGCAGTAGTGGTCCCCCAAGAGTAGGCAGCCTCATGGCCCTTGGATAGTGCCAAGTTTTGTTACAGTTTGTTACAGTTATTTTTCTGGAGTGTAAGAAGGAGTGAAGGAATAGGGGCAAGGAAAATGGCTGAAGCTGAGTATGTGCTGTGGAGGCTGAATTCCTTGGCAACTCTGACTGCAAAAGAGGTTCTCATACCTTTGTAATAAAGGAACTTTGCCAGTAGGGCAAAGTTTGGAATGTACATTTAAAGAACCAAGAAAAGCCAAGAAAAGAGAATTTTTTTCATTAGAGGTAGGCAGGGAGAGAGAGTGACAATGTTGTCAGTGGTCCAGGGTTCATTTTCATGAGGTGGGGATAAGGACCAGCTATGTCATTCGGGTTGAAGAAAGTTGAGCTTTTTTTTTTGTGTGGGGGGGGCTTGATATCTCTTAGATTGAAGAAAGTTAAGAAGTTTGTTGATATATAGTTTAGATAGAGAGAGGGTGAGCAGAGAAAAAGATCATTTACATATTGTGAAAATGTCAGTGGAGAGAGGTTGACCAAATAAGTGGTGGCTGTCTCTAAAACCCTGGGTAAGGACAGTCCAGATGAATTGAGAAGTAGTATGAGTATTGGGGTCCTCCCAGTTGAAAGCAAAAAGATTGTAGGAATTGGGGTGGAGGGTGGTAGAGAAGAAGGCATCTTTGAAGTCAAGAACTGAAAAATGAATAGTGGAGGAGAAGATGTAAGAGAGGAGACTATAGGGGTTGGGGACTACTGGATAAGTGAGCATAACAGCAGCATTGACTAGGTGCAAATCTTGGACAAATTGGTAGGTCCCATCAGGTTTGATAACAGGCAAGACTGGAGCATTGCAAAGGGAATGTGTGTGGCAAAGGAGGCCAGCATGAAGGAAGTGAGAAATAATGGGATTTAGTCCTTGGTGATGTTCAAGTGAGATTGGGTATTGAGGACAGCAGGAAAAGGATATGGTGTCTTTGACTCTGATGAAGACAGGGTGTGGTGAGAGGCTAGCGTTGGCAAGGCAGTGAGTGTCTCACACCCTGGAATCAACCTCAGAGACATGGAGGAAGAAACTTGTAGAAACTTGGATCCTGGGCTGGAGAGATGGCTTAGCGGTTAAGCACTTGCCTGTGAAACCTAAGGATCCTGGTTCAAGGCTCAATTCCCCAGGACCCACGTTAGCCAGATGCACAAGGGGGCACATGTGTCTGGAGTTCGTTTGCAGTGGCTGGAGGCCCTGGCGCATCCATTCTCTCTCTTCTCTCCCTATCTACCTCTTTCTGTCTCTGTTACTATCAAATAAATAAAAATAAACAAAAAAATTTAAAAAAAGAAACTTGGATCCTTTGTAAGGAAGAGGGCTTTCATGAGGAGTAAGAGTGTGAGTGGAGAGAGAGAGAGAGAGAGAGAGAGAGAGAGAGAGAGAGAGAGAGAGAGAGAGAGAGATTGAGAGAGAGAGGACTGAGAAAGGGAATAGGACAAGAGGGTATTGCAAGAAATGAATAAGAGAGGCGACTGTTCAAGACTACACAAGGTAAGGGGGCAGTGATGTGTGGGATAGGCTACCAATACCTGACACATAGATCTTTGAGGGAAAAGTATTACCAGAGTAGTATGGCAGGACTGATCTACTGGTTTCCATATCTATTGAGAAAGAATCGGGCCTTCCTGCCAGCTGCACTGTGACCCTGGGCTTCTTTATTGTGATATGGAGAGTTTTGGTGGGGGCCAAGGTCCCAGGTCATCATCCATCTTCAGATGCTAGGCCCAGAAGATTAGTGAGTGGCTCTTGTGGGAGATGAGGGTAAGGAGCTTGCTTATCTTGTTGAGGCAAAGGACAGTCAAGCTTCCAGTGTCCAGCAAGTCCACAGTAGGGACAGGGTCCTGATGACAGGCATGGGCTGTGGTAGGCTTTGCCCAGTGACCGGTGTGGCCACACTTAAAGCAGAGTTCGGGTGATGAGCACTGAAGCTCCATTATCTTCTTTGGAGGAGGTCTCAAGGCTGCAGCCATGAATTGGAATTGTTGTCTGTTTCTGACCATCCTCTCAGGCTGTTTCTGGTCCTCTCTGTTATTAAAGGCTTTAAATTCCAGAAAAAAAGCAGAACTCCCTGAAGAAGTTGAGGGCCCTTTTCTGGGTGTTTAAGGATTTTTCTCTTGTCAGAGGCAGATTTGAGACAGGAAATGTGTATTTAGAACTACCATGCCGTCTTGGCAATAGGGGTCAAGGTGAGTGTATTGGGTGAGTGTCTTAGGCATCCCATAAACTCAGTTGGATTTTTATTAGGCCTCTGGGTAAGCATCTGGAGTTTTTCAAAATTGACAAACTTGTGGGATGCCTCTTGGAGGCTATCCAGGAAGCAAGGAACCATCCTATCATGGGCCAGCCATCCAGGATAGTTAGTGGGAGCATGGTATTTTCAGTCAGGGTCTTCTCTGGGGACAGCAAAAATCCCCACTGGGAAAGTGTTATGTGAGCCTCATCAGCATGGGCCTGCAAAAACACCCAGATGTGTTTTCATTCATCAGGAGTGGGAGTGGAAGAAGGAACTACAAAGAGACCATCTCAGGATGATCATAAGCCAGGCAGTGTTACAGAGCAAGATCAGATGACAAGGTTTGATGTCATCTGGTGAAGTCAGGTTCACATTGCTAGTAGAAATCACCCAACCAAAAGCAGCTTGTGGGGAAAAAAAGATGTTTATTTTGGCTTACAGGCTTAAGGGGGAAGCTCCATGATGGCAGGGAAAATGATGGCATGAGCAGAGGGTGTACATCACCCCCTGGACCACATAAAGTGGACAACAGGAACAGAAGAGTGTGGCAAACACTGGCATGGGGAAACCGGCTATAACACCCGTAAACCCACCCCAACAATACACTACCTCCAGGAGGCATTAATTTCCAAATCTCCATCAGTTGGGAACCTAGCATTCAGAACAGTTTATGGAGGAAAACTGAATCAAACCACCACATTCCTTCCCTGGCCCCCATAAACTGATATCCATACATGATGTATAATACAATGTATTCAGTCCAAGCTAAAAGTCCCCAGAGTTTTTATTAATTCCAGTGATGTTCAAACATCCCCATGGTCCAGGATCTTTTAACTGAGCCATAATACCAAAATATCTCCCTCTTCCCCCCTAAAAAAACCATACTGGTACAGAATAAATATTCACAATTTGGTGCTGATTTTAAATAGGAATGTACAGGGATTTGAAACCTTGGTTTAAGAGATGACTTGCAGAGCTGTAAGCACAGCTTGATAGACTATTCTGGTCAGAGTTGAAAGATCTGAATTCAGTAAGAACTGTGGACTATGTGGTTTGCATTATGAGGATGAGAAAGAGCTTTGCTTGGACTCAGCAGATTGTGTGAAAAGCTTGTTGTTATGCCCATGTCCTGAGAAGTTGTGCAGGGATGCTTTGTGTAGAAATAAACTGGTGTGAGTAGAGGGATATGGCACAAAAAGAAAAATCTTTGGGTGAACTGCTGCCTGTTCAGCTGCAACCTTTGAGATTGGGGCAGCTGACCTTCACTGGGGCAACAGGAGGAAGGTAGATGCTTTTGAAGGGGCCTGACTACTCAAGAAGTGTCATGTTCTTCAAAGTCTGCTTTATTCCCCCTGGAGTAACAAATTGGCACCCTGCCTAGTAATGTAGAGTATAAGAAATGCAGGAAAGAGAGGGTCATTGAGTTTGCAGCATGGTCTTGTGTTTTGGAAATGGCCATGGGTGTGGTAGGCTGGGGAGCAAGAGAGTTTTGAGAGTGCGTCTTTCCAATCCAAATTGGATCACAAAAGCAGATGAAGGGTATATCCTGGCATGCCAGCATGGCTTCCACAAGGAGGAAATAAACCTGAGAATAGGCCAACTGAGAGGGACACTTACTGAGGTGGAAGGAGGAAATGAAGGGATTGAGAAGAGTATGACCAAATCATGCTGAGTGGAGGAGTCTGTGTCTGGCAGGTGGTTCAAGACCTTCAGAGGGTCAGTGGCAGCTTGGTGGTCTAGTCAGAGGAATGGAGATCTGGCCACGCAGAAGGCAATCAGGAGCCTCCTATCTGAGTCAAGGCACCAGATGTAAGGTTTGGGAGTGACCAACACCACGCAAAACACTCTGAGGCAAAGATGAAAGCTTTTATTTAGGGAAAGCACAAGCTGCCAAGTCTGACTCACATGAAAGGAGCACAGCTAACCTGAGTTTTCAGGTAATGGGATTTATAAGTCTTTTTCAGTTGGAGAAATGTGAGGAAGGAGCAAACAAGCAAAAAAAGAAAACTTTGTTATTTAAGTTGAATAGAATAGTTCTTGTAGGGGAGATCATTACAGTAACCACTTAAAATATGTAGGGTGTGACAGCAGAACAATGACTATGTGACTTAAAAGATGGGGGGGGGAGAAAAGCATGATCTGGGGCATTGTTAGGCAAGGAGGAAATAATGAATGCATGGTTTCTTGAAGAATGTTGATAATCCACTTTCCTATGCCTCTATCACCATTCTGATGACCTTGGTGCCTCCATCTTGGGTTCCTGTCCCAAACTAACAGTATCTTAGTAAGTGAAATCCATTTTGGAATTGCAAAATAGCTGATATATGAAGATATCTGTGAAATGTCAAGAAAAAATGTTTTTTTAAAGCAGTGTATTAATGCTTCTTACTCCATGAGGGTAAGGTTAATGAATGATTTATCCCTTTCTCTCTCTCTCTCTCTTTATGAAATAAAGTAATACAAATTTTAAACAGCATAAGGAAGTTAATCATGGCTAAAGATTATCATTAGTGATAGAGATTCTAGAAAATATTCTTTATTGTACCAATAAAACTTGAGGAATGTATTTCTATTTCATGTTTATTTTATGTGTAGTGCTTAAGTTAATAGTATTATTCATTAATCTGAAATACTTCAATGGTCATGGAATCCATTTATTTTCCTAAATAGTTAATTGTACATGTTCATAATTAAATATATTGTGTGGACCTCTGGATGGTGGGTTCTCTTATTACTTAACTAACCTTATGTGATTTTCATTCAAAACAAATGATTGTTCCTCATGGATTTAAAGGGCAATTAGCAATTAGAATGTAATTGATCCAAATGAGCCTCAGATTAGAGCCCAGTACTGAGAAAATGGTCTTGAAATAATGTCTTATCCACTAGCAATTTCACCCAATTCACAAGGCACTTTTGTAAAATGTGAGCATGGTATTGACTTCAAATGAGAGTTAACTATCATCACCAACACTGTAATTCTTAGAATTTCTCAGAAATTTTAAACACATGCTTACTATTTAAACAAATATCTGTGAGTTGAATACTAATATTTTATCTTCATGTTCTGATATATTTTAAAAGGTATACATGATTTTTTTTACCTGATTATATGTATATATGTAGTCTGTAATTGAACTCTTAAGAATATCTATCTATGTGTGAGCAAAGGGAGAGAGGGAGAGAATATGAATGAATGGGCACGCCAAGGTCTTCTGCAACTGCAAATGAACTCTACATGCATAAGCCACATTGTGCATCTGGATTTGTAGGATAACACGTGTCATCAGGCTTTGCAAGCAAGTACCTTCTACAGTTTAGCCACCTCTCCAGGCCCTGCAAGTGAACATTTTAAAAGGTCACATTATCTTCATTTAATTATGTACTGATTTATGATATAAAGCCAGCCTTTCTGGTGGTAAGTTTAGGAAATACAATGGTGAATAAGACAAGTATCTGCTACCCATATAAGCAGGCAAACAAAAGCTTAATATGGAATTGTGGTAGTAAATTTTTGGAACCTGGAAAATGACAATAAGTACTTGAACTAAGTATGGTGGTTTTATTCAGGTGTCCCCAATAAACTTAGGTGCTCTGAATGCTAGGTTCCCAGCTGATGGAGATTTGGGAATTAACAACTGCTGGAGGTGGTGTAATGTTGGGGGCAGGCTTATGGATGTTATAGCAAGTTTCCCCCATGTCAGTGTTTGGCACACTCTCCTGTTGCTATTGCCCACTTTATGTGAGCCAGGGGGTGATGTCCACCCTCTGCTCATTCTACCATTTTCCCTGCCATCATGGAGCTTTCCCATTGAGCCTGTAAGCAACTTTTTCCCACAAGTTGCTCTTAGTTAAGTGATTTCTACCAGCAATGTGAACCTGACAGCAGCAGTAAAATGGTACTGAGGAGTGTGATTGCTGCTAGACACCTGACTGTGTAGCTTTGGTGTTTGGAAGCTGATTTTCAAGAGGAATGTGGAATGATTTGAAACTTGGCCTGAGAGATGCCTTGCAGTGCTGTAAGTACAGCTTGATGGACTATTCTGGTCAGAGTTGAAAGACCTGAATGCAGTAAGAACTATGGACTGTGAGGTTTGGCTTATGAGGGTGAGAGAAAACTTTGCTTGGACTGTGCTAGCATTTTCTGTGAGAAGCTTTCTGTTAGGCCCATGTCCTGAGAAGTTGTGCAGGGTTGCTTTGTTTAGAAATGAACTGGCGTGAGCAGAGGGATATGGAACAGAAAAAATGAAATCTTTGGGGGAACTGCTGCCCATTCAGTTGCAATTGAGAGGTTACAACCCTCAAGATTGCTGATCTGCACTGGGGCAACAGGAAGAATGTAGACTCTTTTGAAGGGGCCTGCCTACTCAACAAGTGCTGTGTTCTTCAAAGTCTGCTCTATTTTCCCCCAGGATTAATATAGTGGCACCTTACCTGGTATTGTGGAGTATAAGAAATGCAGGAAAGAGAGTGTCATTGAGTTTTCAACACAGTCTTCTGTTTTGGAAATGGCCATGGGCAGTGTGAAGCAGATTTGCTGGATGCCTGCATGGAGACCCAATGGAGCCATGAGGATTAACCGTGGATTGCAGTGGGGACCCAGTTGAACTGCTGGGACCAGGAGATGGCTGCTAAGGAAAGCTGCTGGCTAGATGAAGTTTTCCAGGACCATGAGTAGCCTAGAAGGAGGGGTGGAATTGGAATGCCAGAGGCTTGTTGCTGGTTAGAATTACTGGACTTGGAGATTTGCCATTGACTTAGAGTTGTTGGGCTTGAAGCTACAGAGTTGGATGTTTGACCTGGTTGTTTTAAATCTCATGTTGGTTAAATAGTTCTTTGCTATGCCCAATGCTGTCTTTTGCAGTGTGAATGTTTATTAGGTGCCATTATGTGGTTTTTGGAGATTTTTTGGTATTATGGCTCAGTTAAAAGACTTTGAACTATGGGGATATATGAACATCATTGGAATTGATAAAAAACTATGGGAACTTTTAAAGTTGGATGAATGAAGGGCATTTTAAATCATGGATGGTTATCAGTTTATGGGGGCCAGGGGTGGAATGTGGTGGTTTGATTCAGGTGTCCCCCATAAACTTTGGTGATCTGAATGCTAGGTTCCCAGCTGATGGCAATTTTGGGATTAACACCTGCTGGAGGCTATGTATTGTTGGGGGTGGTTTCCCCATGCCGGTGTTTGGCACACTCTCCTATTGCTATGGTCCGCCTTATGTTGGCCAGGGGGTGATGTCCACCCTCTGCTATGATCTTCCCTGCCATCATGGAGCTTCCCCCTCGAGTCTGTAAGCCAAAATAAATCTCTTTTTCCCTCAAACTTCTCTTGGTTGGGTGATTTCTACCAGCAATGCGAACTTGACTGCAGCACTGGGTAAGGATTAATTTGAGTGGTTACAGGTTAAAAATTGAAGGGAATAAATAAGTAATAACTGAAGAACTACTAGTATGAGTTTTCCAAATGATATTTTCATATCATACAAAATATTGCAAGTTAGTAGTTTGTTATTATAATTTGGTTCACAAGAAAACTAAGACTCAAGGAAATTTAAAAAAGGAAACTTCCTAAGGATCATGTACTTTAAAGAATTTAAAGTAAAGAATTTGAATTGAGAGTCTCTCTGAACCATTGCTTTCTTTCCTATCCCACACTCCTTATCAAAGTGTAGAACTACAATTCACTGGTAGTAGGACATCTGTTTAGGAAACTGAAAAAAGAAATGGTACTAGAAATAGCATAAGGAAATATGAAGGAGGTTGTTGGTGGTAATGAACTGGAAATTTCCAAATGAATGAGGAAAAAGTATAGTATTGGCTCTGCAAGGTAATTAAAAGTGATCTGTGCAATGGTATTCCTGATGTGTTTGATGAGGTATTATTTGACAAGGAAAGATAGAATAAAAGAAATGGCTTAGTGGAAGCAACTATTAAGAAAGATCACCTTGATAAAAGGGATGAAATAGAAATTAAAGTGTATATGATCTAAAGAGAAGTCAGCAGAGACACAATGAGAAAAAGATAGATAAACAAAGAAAACATTCCTCTAATGATAATATCAAGTAGCTACTAATGTGTGTGACATTTAGGTGCACATATATGGAGAAAATATCTCTGTCTTTTCCATTTGAATACAAATACCCACCTATATGAGGCACAACTTAAGAAAATGATACAATAAACCTTTCTGTGGTAAATACTGATAAGAAATAAGGAATAGTTTTGAATATAATTTAGATAGTTTTCTCCAAACTTCTCTGTATTCTACTGCAGCTAGAAGTCTTCTTCCCAAACATGTGGTTTGACTGATTGCAAAGAATAATTCAAGTGTATGCACTGAGCATGTACCTAATAGGCAACATGTGTATTCATGTTGGTGTTAAGATAAAGAATTCCTAGGAAGGTTTTCATTTAATGCATATCAACTTTCTGTATATATAACTGATTTATAGAAATCTTGTCATAGTTAATCTGGTGTATGTGTCTTTAAATAATTGCTACCCCATATTCTTTCTGGAATGATGTCAACAAATAAGGTGTTTTTATGTTTTGTTTGATTCAGACATAATTGTTCTCCCAAATATGTTTTATCCATAGTTCAATCTATGGATGCAGAGCCTGTAGACAGAAAGGAAGGGCATATAAAGAAAGGACCCATGAAATGAATGCTTTATAACAAAGAGTGAAAGCATATCATGAAAAAGTTCATACTTGCTAGAGGCAATAATAACTACAGAAGAGAGATGGTTGTGTTAGCTTTTGTGAAAGGACAGGAAATAGCACAGTAAAGGTTTCACAAAAAAAAATTCACATTGTTAAGATGGGAGACGACCTGGGAAATGTTAGTCATTTAAAGAAGTAAAATATGTACAAAGGTGGGTAAATCAAAGTACTTGAAGAAAACAAGGATAATCATTTATTTGGGAACACAAGTAATTGTGTAAAAATTAGGTCATATTATAGTCTATTTTGTAGTCAAATAATTTAAATATAAGAAGACTGCAATACTTTTGGGAGTTAGTAACCTGAAATAAATTTGATCTCAAATATTTTTGTAGTATAACAAATAGTTTATAGAGAAATTTTAATGATTCTTAATATATATTAAAATCCCTATAAATATGTTAGCCAATTGGAGAAAAAATAAAATTTGTCCACCTAATGAATGAGAGTACTTATCAGCAAGTAAAAGGAAGCCATGGAAAATTGGTATTGTAAATGATTTAGCTTAAAATAGGTAAAGATGCACAAAAAGAGAAACAGATTGCCTGGGATAGACATGGAGAGGCATAGTATTATATGTTTACTTGGTCTTATTTACAAACTTGGATTGGAGAATTAGGAATTAGACATCTGCCATTCAAAATAAACAGGGTAGCTTCTGTTGTTTTAAATTGTTTAAAGAAGCATGAAGAAATTGACAGTGCCTTAGACACACATGGTGGAACTGCTTAGGGTGGAGTAACCGTAGGAAAATGAGGGCTGAGTGGGTGGTGGAAAACATAGCTGAACTGTGAGACTTGTACAATTAGTTGATTTTGGTGCTGGCAAGGTGCATAAATATGCATAATTAACTCCTAGTAATGTAACTGAAAAAATCAGATTAAGGTAATTTGATATGGTATGAATTTAAATAAGGTAATACATCTATGTCACTTTCATTAATCCTTAAAATTTACTGGCATATGACCTTCTACATTGGGTACATAAAAAATATATGTCTTGTGTCTATACAGAGAGTTGCATGAAACTTTCTGATCTCAGTTTAATGTCTTCTAATGTACTTGGCCACCATTTAAGTAAATGTCACATATATAAAACTTATTCACATTTGTAGAGGACATTTAGTCAAGGCTGGTAAAGCAGCAGGTGTTTAAATGACCACAACATTACTTTCAATGATTTCTCTATAAGAAGAGAACAGATAAGCACACGTTTCTCTGTGATCTAAATAAAAAAATTGCTTTAATCCCCTCTTTCTCTAAGAAATTTCCTATCAAAGCAGTTGATACATTTTCCATTTCAGCAACTGTTCTGTAATGGGAATTTTAAAGTTGAAACAGAAACTAAGGCCTGTTTTTATAGCTTCCTCAGTGTTGAAGGTATCTGCTTATCTAAGTAGTTTTAAGTGGTAAGTTAAATACTCATGAAGAAGTGACTAGTGGATAAAACTTTCTGCAAGTCACACAGGATGCTGAACTGGTAATGGTTTTCACATATGTTGGCAATTATTGGGAGCCAAAGCAAGATTTGACAGCCCTAGGTTAATGCACACTTGCATGAATCAATTAATAGACTGATGAATTGAGTTCTGTCTATCTTGTCTTAGTATTTGTAGTATGTTTGAAAGCTTTCAGATGAACATCTCTGCAGCAATAAAAATCCAAAAGTCTTTTTCAGGGGCTTGAGAGATGGGTCAGTGGTTAAGGCACTTGCTTGCAAAGTATTACAGCCAGAATTTGATTCCTCAGTACTTATGTAATGCCAGGTGCATAAAGTGGAACATGCATCTGTAGTCTATTTGCAGTGCATGGAGATCCTGCCATGCCCATTCTCTGTCTGTCTTTCTTCTATCTCTCTCTACTGGCAAATAAAAAAAAATATTTTTTTTCTTAAAAAAGTCTGTTTCATATAGGATGTTGTATTTATCTCTGTGTTATTAGGAAAAACAGCAAACCAAAAGCAGCTGATGGGAAGAAAGGGTTTATTTTGGCTCAAAACATTGCTTCAGGGAAAGGATGGTAGAGCAGAAGTTGGACATTATGTCTTTCCTCAGCAGCTGACAGAAAGCAGCTGAGTGAGCTGAGCTCTGGAAATGAGGATCTTACAATAATATCCTTAAGCCTATTTTCTGTGATACACTTGCTCCAGCAAGACTTTACCTGCCAAACTGCTACCATCTGTGCATCAGGCATATGCTCATGAGTCTATGGGGGATATATTCATCAAACCATCACAGAAGTGATTTCCACATTTTCAAGAATTTATTATTAGAAAAGCCTTAAATGTTTGAAATGAATTTTATTTATCATTTTATTTTATGTTACTATGATGAAATACCAAGGACTATCTAACTTAATAAATAAAGGTGGTTGGAGTGGATATCAGGACTTCAAATGGCACTGAAGGAGGAGAAACTTATGGATGTCAAAGTAGGGGAGCTGTCAAGCTGATTCTTTATGTAGGACTTCACCCCACAGAGCTTCACCAGAGATTTCCAAAGCAGTTACAATCAATATTACAAGTACATCAACATGAGGAAAGGGAGCATTGCTGGGGTTAACATGGTGCTGGCAGCCTACATGCTTTTCAGCTACTACCTTTCTTGCAAGGAACTCAAACATGAGCGCAATCAAAAGTACATTGAAGTGGGACCAGAATGAAGGCTTTATGCTCCTGAAGATGACAAGGTGACAGGTAATTGTATATATATATATTGACTTTGACTTACATTTCTGGTCCAAGGGTGAAGGCTTATATCTGTGACACCTTTCTTACTATTAGAGTCCTGGTCTGACACAGGGCAACACATAACAAAAGATTGGGGGGAGTGTATGGTGTGTGTGAGTGCATGAGCGCGCGCGCGCGCGCCTGTGTGTGTGTGTGTGTGTGTGTGTGTGTGTGTGTATGATCTAGTCCTTTTCCTTATGAAACAGTTACAAGCCATACAATCATAGGGATTCTACTCTGATGACCTTATCTAGTACAAATCACATCAACTATGGTCATACCACTCCAGTATCTCAGTATTTCTTGGTAGGGATTACATTGCCATACAAAAATTCTTGGGAGACATTCTTTGTTACCCTTGCCCCCTTTTTTGTTTGTTTGTTTTGTTTTTGGAGGTAGGGTCTTACTCTAGCACAGGCTGATCAGGAATTCACTATGTAGTCTCAGGGTGGCCTCAAACTACCAGCCATCCTCCTACCTCTGCCTCCTGAGTGCTAGGACTAAAGGCATGTACCACCACCCCTGGCTTGGGAGACATTCTTGAAATATATCCAAACTATAGCATATATGCACATTCAGGAACTGAGTGAAAAAAAAGATGTATAATGATGAGTAAAAGGAGTTTTCTAAATACAAGGAGTATGCAAACTAGAGAATCAAACATGAGAAATACTTCAAAAGGTTTTAAGTGATATATTTTTAAATCTTCAAGAGCATAACAATTCGTGTGAAATAGAGTTTGAAGGTCTAATACCTGATACAATTTTTCCCTGGGAGAAGAAACACTTTAAGTGCTAAGGAGAAATAATTATGCTAATATGGAACAGTTATAAGTTTAGATACCTGAGTTGAAAACTGTGATTTGGTAGTGAAAATGAGGAAAGGAATAGAGGCTAATGGAAGACATCTAGTATAAATAAATTAAAACGCAAATTTGAGGACTGGTGAGACCTGGTACAGAGTTTCTGGATAGGGAAGAAACAAAGTAGAGTGTTAATGGTTCCTCTCAGCTATTCATTGAGATAGGAATTCTTTCAATTAGCAAACAGTATCACCAGTGTATACTACCTGCTGCAGCAGTAACAATTTCAAGCCCCTATTTAAAGCTATACTTATCATATTCAGCAAGTAAGCTCAAACAAAACTTCAAATTTTTTAATGAAGTGCCAGCATGTCTGTTATTGGATAACCATATGTTCTATAAAGGGATTTGGGGCCCTCTCCAGTGAGGTAATTCATGCCCGGTACACCTAGTCAAAAGCTTATGGCAGCAAGGTCACAAGCCCTGGGATGAAGTTACTACTGTTGTTTGGGTGCATGGATATATTATGCCCACCAAATTGCCCTCTAACTACTTAAGTTTATGCATATACATTAGTGCTGTTCTTACTTTTGTATTTTTTATATTTATATTTTGGTTTTTCAAGGTAGTGTCTTGTTGTAGCTCAGGCTGACCTGATATTAACTATTAATCTCAGAGTGGATGCAAGCTCACGGTAATTCTCTTACCTCTGCTGCCAAACTGCTGGGATTAAAGGAGTGTGCCAATATGTCTCGCTTGCTCTCATTTTAGTTTAGAGAAGTCTTGTCAGATGGTAGTGAACATTGGGGTGACTCAGAACTTACCAAAGTGCTAAGAAGTGATAATAGAGTGTTCAGAACTTAATGACACATCTTCATCACATTCATCAATGGCTGAAGGACTATAGCACAATATGCCAAAAAGAATGTAAGGGCCAAAGAACGAGGAGGAATGTTGTGGAATGCTGATTTCCAGACACAAAGTGGTCATATAAACTAAAACCTATACTTGCTGTTTGTATCTGCAAAAGATCTATATAATAATGGACCTATTGATAGGTTTTTGTGGATGATGGAAAAGAGAAAAGAATGACATCAATATGGAAGGGATAACAGGAAAACAGAAAAAGAGATGAACTGGCTGGAGTTGAAGAAGCAGGGGAAAAGGAAAGTGATAGAAGGGGATTCTGTAAATTTTCAATTAAGTTTTTTTTAATTTTAATATATAAATATGAAAATACCTTAAGGCTTAACCCCAGTGACCCAATTTCTCCAGCAGCAAAGCTCTACCTCCTAAAGGTCTGACAACCTTTGCAAATGGCATTACCAACTGAATATCAGGTGTACAAAAACATGAACATATCTACATAATGTTACATTCAAACTACATTAGTGGCACACCTGTAATTCTAGTGCTTGAGAGGTAGATGCAGGAGGATTTGAAGTTAAAGGTCATCCCCAGCTACATAGGGATCCAATCTGAACTACATGAGGCCTTGCTTTAATGTTTATTTTATTTTATTTCCTGAGCACTGTATATTAGTAAGATTTGTTTTTACTGTGGGGTCTGACCAATGTGATTAAACTCCTTTGTATTAATATTTTGAATATTTTATTTATTTATTTATGAGGGAGAGAAAGGGGTAGATAGAGAGAATTGGCATGCCAGGACCTCCAGCTGCTACAAATGAACTCCAGGCACATGCACCACTTTGTGTACATGGGTCCTGGGGAATCAATCTTGGGTCCTTTGGCTTTGCAGGTAAGTGTGTTAACCACTAAGCAATCTCTGCAGCCCTATTAGGAAAATTTTTTAAAGGTAAAAAGTATGGCCTCCATCATCAAGGATTCTGAGTACCCTACCCTTCAAGTAAAGCCACAAATTTTCAAGTGATATCAAAGATGCAAGCATTCCTTACTTCCTCTCATATAGCACAGCTTTGCTTTCATATTAGAAATGAAAGAAAGAAAAAAGAAAGAAAGAAAGAGAGAAAGGAAGGGAGGAAGGAAGGAAGGAAAGAAGAAAGAAATTAGATTCATGGAGGAATTGGGGAAATGAGTAATGAAATTCATAACTTAGCCTGGCTATGATACATAGAACACATAATTGTGCCATTAAGTTAAAAAAAAAAAAGGAATTCTACATTTAGTGTTTGTGCAATGTTTTGTCAAGATTGCCATGTGAAGTGACTGTATTAAGACAAGTGGAAAATATATATGAGAGATAGTCAATATAGTAAGTCTTCAATGAGTTTTCATTTTTATTTCTAGTTCTTTATTCTCATATTATGTTCAAAAAATTGAATATGACCTGTAAAATTAAATTAATTTAAAAATTATACATTACAAAGTAGACAAATCAGAGTAGAATCAGCAAAATCCAACACCCAAAATAATATTTTTTAAGAGAAAACACCCTTTGTTTTTGATATTTTAAATTTCCTGCATTAAAATTTAAATAATATGCAAAAGATCTCCATAAAATCTTGAAAATCCATTATAGTAATAAGTAGTGAATGACTAGTTTTCATCATGTATTATGTTTGGCCATATGTCCTCATCATACATACACATACACAAACGATTTTATAACCTTTCACTTTATCCAGTAATGTTTCGTTTTCATTCCTATTAAAAATATGTACAAACTTTACATCATTTCATTGCAAGCCAATCCACAAAAATATCATAAAAACTATAGCCTTTGTTTCCAATTATATGCATTTAGATAGTTTAGATGATCAGATTTTATGTATGTGCTAGGATGAGCTTTAGTTCCATCATCAGTACATCACTCACTCTAGTTTATCACTCTTCACTCTAGTTCCATCACTCAGCATATCCCTCTTGTTTCATTGTTAAAACTGGAAAACTTGAAAGAAAATCAATATTTTGTATGTGATAAACTCTTTTATATATGATAAAATGTGATGAAGTTAGTTAAGAGCCATTTTTCATTCTTAACATTTCATAGACACATTTGTAAACCTGTCTAATTATTTTCTTAGGATAAAAAATGAAGTGGAGTTTTATGATTCATAGGCATCACAGTTATATCTTACAGTAAGAACAAAAATGTCACAAGTGTATACATTTGTACTTCTGCCAGGTTTGCAGAGTGATCATTTCTTTTCTATATTTTCCATTTAAAATACTGGTTTTTCAATCTATTTTTATCTAAGTGTCTACTGTATTGTTTCTGAAACATTCAACAGTTAATAAAAGTAACAAAATTTATGATGGAAGTTTTATTCTTTTTGCTAATTTTCTCTTGAGATGTTTATATATTTTCCTATATATATGATTTTATTTTATGCAATTATTCAATTCTCTGTCATATATTTTCAAATAATGTAGTATACATACATATATATGTATATATATATCATGTACAAACAAATATTTGAGCAGTAAAACTTGCAAGTTAAACCATTTATATAGTATACTTTTCCATTTTTCTGGATTTCAAATATGAGACTTTAAGACACAGTTGCATAATGGTTTAGTTCATCCTATAGATAAAGTAATTATTTAATATACCTGTATCTGCTCTTTCCTTACAGACTAATTCTATCTAGTTTATGACATTTACTTCTATTATATTGAATATTATTTAAGCTTAATTTATGTCTCATTGCAATTTTATATTACTAATTACTGTACTAGAAAATTTTTATTTATAAATAATTTTAATTATAAATATTTATAGCTGTCTTTTCTCAATTAACTAGGTCAAATAATTTAATGGATATTGATCTCAGTGTCAACACAAAGAGAAAAATATCATAAACTATTTTGAAGCAATGCTGTATATGGAATCTGCTAATACAGGCAACCTCTTTGAAGTAGTAATCATTTTACATTATTTTTCTACTAGTCACAAACCAAATAGATTCTCGTTTAAGATGTCAGTACTTCAAAGGTTACTTAAAGATCATGCAACACTAACTTGAAACTCTTACGACTTTTATAATCCTCACTTTAAGGATGCTGGCATGGGAATTAGAAACATGTACAGTAAATTAATTCACATTCATACATTAAAAAACAAACATTCACAAGCTGTGTAGTTAGGCTTACACTAGTAAGATTATATTTCTGATACATGCTAGAACTGATTGGAAATCACTATGGATCATGGCACTGTAACTGACAGCTCATTTACATTAAACATATATTTTTCCCACATGTTTATATTTCTTTTATATTTTCAAAGAATGGTGACCAACATGTCATGAGGTGGACAGAATGTCAATCCACAATGAGGTTTCCAGTCCTCTGCAGGAGAATGGGGGAAATGGACACTAAAGTAGGTTCCCTATAAATCCTCACTTATTTTGTAATTATAACTACTCTGCTGTTATGGCATTGAACTTAACTTCTTAATGATATATTTGTAGTGTATTTAAGTTTACATGATCCTATGGTTTGGGAAAATAAGCATCTTTGTAGTACTATATCAAACACATCAGCAAGGCAGATTGATTTCATATTATGGAAAAAGTCATGCCCATGTTAATGTCAGTGCTCCAGGTGGCTCTGTGTCTGTGCATAGGGGTTACAGCTGGATTTACTGGACAAGTTAGAAAGAGCAGAATTGCTGGCTAACAATGCTAGAAATATTTTCTCATCTTCTTATTTTCAGGTGACTTATTTAAGAGAGATTTGAAGAACACATCATGTATATGTCTATTCATTCAGAATTTTAAGTGTCCATTGTCAATTTCTTTATATTATTTTAGTATAAAATTCTCTAATTTATAAACCTTTTACAAAAATCTGCTTTTTCTTTACATGGGCCTTTAGTACATAAACATTTTTAATTCAGACTTCCTTTTGGTTATTTTTTTTTTTTTTTTGAGGTATTGGTGCCATGAGCCGTTTAAACTTATGTTAGTTTACTCAGGTTGGCCAAAGATCATGCTTTGCAAGATGACTTCATGAAGGCGAAGGTTGCAGTGAAAAAGGCCCATTCACTCCATCAGCACATGAGTATGAATGTTCCCTGCTCTTACTACACATTGCACAAGTCCCTGAAGGGACTATGAAAAAGAAGGAAGTGATGGATTTCTTGATGCTCAGGGTGTTGATATTGTAATGAGGACTGTAAACAGGACTAGCAAAAAATAAATTAAAGAAAGAAAAAAAAGGCCTAAATAATTTAGCAGGGACATTCCTGATTATAATTAAAAAACAGCAAAAACAAAACAAGATATCAGAGATTATGACTTCAGTTGGGGAATACCTAAAATGTGGTAGTTGTGAAAGGATATTTTAAGTTGGTATACATCTTTCACATATTATTTGGAAATTATGAAGATTCTTAGGTCTTGCACAGGACATGCAATTTTGTCATTTAGCTAATTTCACCTGTGTCTTATGTATACACAAACTACAATTAATATCTGAGTTACAAACATCCAATAAAGATGTCGGGGAGCATATTTTCTTCAGTGGTCTCCTATCTTAAAAGAACTTACACTGTCATCTGTGGATGTGGTGGAGTGTTTGCTTAGCATAGATGACACATAGATGATAGTATCATGTAAACTGGTTGGGGTGGCACATACTCCTAACTGCAGGACTGTTGGAATGGAGGCAGGAGGATTAGGGATTTACCTCTGGTATACTTTCAAGGTCAAGCTGGATTCTTGAACACCTGTCTCAAAATATTAAATAGATGATGATGATGATTAGATAGATGATATATAGATAGATAGATGATAGGTGATGATGATGAAGATAGATAGATAGATAGATAGATAGATAGATAGATAGATAGATAGATAGATAGATAGATGATAGATAGATAGATCTCAAAACCTAATATTTAAAAGTCTGATCACTTGTTCTATAAAACATTGATTTTGGAACACTCATCTAATTAATATAATTAGAAGAAAATTGCTGTTGCATCGATATGTGTGCATATCTCCATAAATTACATAAATATGCTATGATACTAATTTTACATGTGTATCTTAAAGCTTGTTAAAGATAAAAACATGTGCTGTGGCGATGGCTCAGTAGGCTCTGTACCCAAGGTGAGGACAGAGGCATGGAGTGGTTCATGTTTATGGCATTACTTTGCAGCCTCAGGTGGCCCTGGTATGTCCACCTGCTTTAGGCATTGGTACTGCTTCAAAACCCTGGTCAACTGGAGAACAATTATGACATGAGTTTGGAGCCTATCCCCAACAGTGGACTGATGCTTACATTACAGAATTTTGAAGGCAATGGGGTCTCTCTGGGCCTAAATGGGCAGGATTTAAGTCACTAAGATTCCTGTCACACACTAAGAAAAGGATTGAGGAATAAGGACAAGGAGGTGAGACGGGCAAACTTAAATATAGAAATATAGAAAATACAGAAAAAAGACTCCAGAGAGTTGGAATACATGACATAATAGAGAAGGTGTTCTGGAACCAGGGGGTTGGGGCAGGAAACATAAAAGTAGAAAAGCCACAAAGCATTAGATCCAGCACATTTGGGATTGCCACTGGCATCCAAACAAGAGGAAGAAAGGGAAGGAAAAGTACTATCACTGCTTTTTTAATTACAACTCAGAAAATTGAGTGGGATCAAGCAGCTATCCCCAAGGAGGGGTTTCTTGAGGTGTAGCACCTTCTCTCATCAGCATACCTGTAGGTGAGAGGTGACTGACAGGCTCCTCCCAGTCCTCTGCTCAGGGAAGTGACTCATCCCTATCTAATGTTGGAGGCAGACTCCTTCCTTCAGAGGCCTTTTAAGTCTTATGTCTGCTTACCCACAAAACTGATCCACAACACTAAACCAAGAAACTTACCCACAACACTAATTTGGAGCCTCTATTGCACATGTGTGAGCATTACGACAGGTTATTTGCTGCTACGTAGGTTAGACCATGAGTTGCTTGGACAGATATTGATCATTTTCCCCCAGTCACTCATGTAGCACATTCTGGCACTAGATGTGCTGACTGTCTGGGAACTGACTCTCTTTCAGCTTCCAGCCGTGCCATTCCAGTTTACCTGTCAACCACATAAGGTGTCTTCATCAGTAGAGTCTTACCACTAACCTTTGGTGAATCATCACATACTCTGACAGAAATCCATCTTTCTTTTAGGACACCTTGTAGGACTCTCTGGTCAAAAGCTCATTTTAGATGATAGCCACCTGGTAACATAAACATAGCTAATACAAAAGGGGCAGAGAGAAGAGGGAGAGAAAGAAACTGTAGAAGATTAAGTTCAGTCTTCATCATACCCTCCCCAGTGTCTTGTGGTTTAGGTGTTCCCTCTAAGAGCCTGGTGAAAGTTCAGCCATTTGGTCTACCTTTTAGGGTGTAGATTTTTATGGTACCATTGCCGTTCTGGTCTAGACATGTGCTTCCTGCCTTATTCCTTGCCCTCACCTCCCTACTCACCCACCCTATTGTCTAGTCCACGAGATGCTTGCTGGGTATATAAGGCATCTTGGATAGATTCAGGTTAGGTGCTGTACATGACTGAGACTATGTGGCCATTTTCATTCTGTGATTGGGTAAGTTCACTGAGAATGATCTGTTCCAAGTTCAACCATTTTTCCTGAAATTTCATTGTGTCATTTTTTCTTAGTGTTGTATAGAATTCCATTGTACAGATATGCCACATCTCAGTTATCCATTCTTCTAGTGATAGACATCTGAGTTGATTCCAGCTCTTAGCTATTATGAATTGAGCCGCTACAAACATGGTTGAGCACAGCTCTCTGGACTGTGGTTTAAATGCTTTAGAGTAGATGCCCAGTAAGGGAATAACTGGATCTGTTGGTGTCTCTATAGTCACCTTTTTCAGGAGCCTCCATATTGATTTCCAAAGTGGTTGTACCATCCTACATTCCCACCAACAGTGGATGAGTGTTCCTACTTCTCCACATCCTCGCCAGTATTAACTTTCATTTGATATTTTCTATCTCAATGAGTGTCATAGGTTTGTTTAGGAGATTAATCTGCTCTGAGTTTAGCTGTGATAGATGGTATGAATTCAGTAATTTACCCATCTCCTCCACATTATCCATTTTTCTTGAATGGAGTTTTTGGAAATAAGTCCTGATAATTCTCCCAATTTCACTTATGTCAGTTGTGATATCTCCTTTTTCATTTTGAATTTTGTTAATTTGTTGCATCTCTTTTTTCTCCTTGGTCAAATTGGCCAGGGGTTTTTCACTCATGTTTATTTTTGCAAAGAAGCTGCTCTTTGTTTTGTCAATTTTCTTAATTGTTTTCTTAGTTTCAAATCATTAATTTCTGCTCTGATTTTAATTATTTCTTTCCTTCTGGAGCTCTTTGGGTTGGATTTTCCTTGCTTTTCCTGTGCCTTTAGGTGGATTGTTAGGTTATTGATTTGGGATATCTCTGTCTTTTTTACAAAGGCATTGAGTGCTCTGAATTTTCCCCTGAGGACCATCTTTATTGTGTCATGTAAGTTTTGGTATGAAGTGTTCTCATTGTCATTCATTTCTAGAAATTTTTCAATTTCACTTTTTATTTCATCCACTATCTATTTATTGTTTAAAAGTGTGCTGTTCAGTTTCATTGTGCCACTGGGATTCTTGGTGGGTCTTTTGTTGTTAATTTCTATCAATATAGCATTGTGATCTGATTATCATGCAGGGAATTATGTCAATCTTGCTAAATATGTGGATGCAAGCTTTGTGACCCAGCATATGATTTTTTTTTAAGAGAATGTTTCATGGCCTGCTGAGAAGAATGTGTAGTCTGTGGATTTGGGATGGAATGTTCTGTAGATACTCATTAGGTCTAAGTGATTTCTGGTTTTGTTGAGCTCTCTTACTTCCCTGTTGAGTTTCTGTTTGGATATCTGTCTATTATTGATAATGGTGTATTGAAGTCCCCAACTATAATGGTGTTGGTGGTTATTTCTCTTTTGTTCTCAAGTAGGTTTTTCTTTATGAACTGTGGTGCCTCTGTGTGTGGTGCATACAGATTTATGATTGTAATATCCTCTTGATGGATCATTCCCTTTATAAATAGGAAGTGGCTTTCTTTCTCTTTTTTGTTTATTTTTGGTTTGAAGTCTATTTTATCTCATATTAATATAGCTACACCTGCTTGTTTCTTATTCCCATTTGCTTTGAATATTTTTTTCCACCCTTTCACCCTGAGGAGGTGTCTGTCTTTAGTGGAGAGGTAGGTTTCTTGAAGGCAACAGATTGAGGGGTCTAATTTTTGATCCATCCTGTTAGCTTGTGTCTCTTGATGGGTGAATTAAGGCCATTAATATTTAGGGCAGTGACTGTGAGATTTAATTTGATCCTTGCCATATTGTGATGGTATATGTGGTCTGGTGTTTTCATGGATTTTGTAGTTTTTTGTGCCTTCTCTGAGTTGGGTTAGTGTGATCTGCTTCGTGTAGGCATTTGAGTTTGATTATTTGATTCTTCCCTGTGGAGAAATTTGTGAAATACTGTAGGTTTGGTTTTGTGTTCATATAATATAATTGTAAATCTAAGTTTTTTCATGGAAAGTTTTTCTTTCACCATTTGTTATGAGGGATACTTTTGCTGGGCAGAGTAGTTTGGGTTGGAAGGCATAAATTCTTAGACATTGCAGTGTTTCATTCCAGACTCTTCTAACTTTCAGGTTTTCCATTGAGAAGTGTGGAGTAGTTCTGATGGTGTTACATTTAAATGTCATGTGCCTTTTTTTCCCCCCAGCTGTGTTTAAGATTTTCTCTTTGGTGTCAATATTTACAGTCTTAATGACAATATATCTTGGAGCATTTCTCTTTTGGTCCAGTCTGTTTGGAGTTCTGTTAGCTTGTGGTATCTTGATGGGCCTTTCTTTTAAGAGAATGGGGCAGTTTGCTTCAATTATTTGGGTAAATAAGTTCTGCCTGCCTTTGGCCTGAATTTCTTCTCCTTCTGGTTTTCCAATGATCCTGATATTAGGAAATTTAAGGGTATTCCACAATCCCATCTTGTTGTGTTCACAGAAACTTTTGAACTTACTGAAATTTGAACTCTCGAAGTGTTTCTTCCATCTTGTCTTCCAGATCAGAGTTTCTATGCTCCACATGGCTGACTCTATTCTTTTTAAAAATTTTTGGTTTATTGTTATTTTTATTTATTTGAGAGAAACAGACAGAGAAAGAGGGAGAGAAAGAAAGAGAGAGAGAGAGAGACAGAGAGAGAGAGAGAGAGAATGGGTGTGCCAGGGATTCCAGCCACTGCAAACAAACTCCAGACACATGCACCCCTTGTGCATGTGGCTAACATGGGCCCTGGAGAATTGAGCCTTGAACCAGGGTCCTTAGGCTTCACAGGCAAGCGCTTAACCACTGAGCCATCTCTCCAGCCTGGCTGACTCTATTCTTGAGAGTTTCTAGAAAGTTTTGGGCTTGTTCAATTAGGTTTGCCTATTCTACTACGTTTCTATGTATAGTTTCCATCCCTCTGTCAAGCTCCCTTTACATATCATTTTATGATTTTCTTGATGTTTTTGGAATTCTTCCTTGAATTTCTTTATGTCTTCATTTAGCATTACCTTTTGATTTTTGAGGTTCTTCTTTTTTCAGTCTCCTTTATATCTCTAAACTGTCTTTGAATTTCTACCATTTTTTTTTGCATTTTAAATTTTTTTAGTTTTTAATTTTTACTTTTTATTAGTTTTCTATTCAACAAATACAGGCAGTTTAGCACAATTATTAGGCTCATCCATAGCCTACCCTCTCCCCATTGGCTCCTCCTTGTTGAGGTATATGGGTCATGCCTTGTGGAGTTAGCCCACAGTTATTGGTATGATAAGTGTCTCTGCATATCCTGAACCAACATGTGGCTCTGACATTCTTTCTGCCCCCACTACCACAAAATTTCCCTGAGCCTTGTTGGGTTCATTTTTGGTGTGCTTCAGTGATGAGGTGTTGGGGGCCTCTGAGGCTCTGGCTCTCTGATTTGGTAGGAGTTGATTTTTCTCTGTGTTGGTCTCCTTCCCCCTTGGGCTGGTATCTGGTTCATCAGGAAACCAGCACCCTTGCTTGTTTCGTTAATTTTCCTTAGTTTCAGCCAGGGCCCTTTTGAGGTATGATGGGGTGACTCTCTCCTTAGGATCTGCATCTATCTGAAAAAGAGAAGGATATTCTCCAATGGAGAGTAAGTTAGTTCCAGGACAAATGAAATAACACTTACTTTTTTATATAGAGAGTTTAATAAGTGTAGGCCCTCTTGTAGCCCATGATTGATGGTAGCTTGATATTGGAGAGAGGGTATATGTTTGGATATGATTGTGACTTGTTTCCCAGCTCCAGGTATGGGTACTGTACCACTGAGGGGATCAGTTAGCCAGATCAAGAGCAGTTGGTTCCCCACCATGGTTGTGTGCCACCATTGCACTTGTGTGGGCATCAAAACCAGTTATTTGGGCTGGAGGGATGGCTTAGCGGTTAAGCGCTTGCCTGTGAAGCCTAAGGACCCTGGTTCGAGGCTTGGTTCCCCAGGTCCCACGTTAGCCAGATGCACAAGGGGGCGCACGCATCTGGAGTTCGTTTGCAGTGGCTGGAGGCCCTGGCTCGCCCATTCTCTCTCTCTCCCTCTATCTGTCTTTCTCTCTGTCTGTCACTCTCAAATAAATAAATAAAAATTGAACAAAAAATATTTAAAAAAAAAAAAAACCACTTATTTGTTGCTACATAGGTTAGACCATGAGTTTCTTGGAGAGATATTGGTTATTTCCCCCATTTGCCCATGTAGCACCTTCTGGCACTAGATACTCTGGGGACTGACTCTCTCCTGGCTTCCAGGTATGCCATGCCATTTTATGTATCATCTGCATATGGTGTCTTCAGCAATAGGGTCTTACCACTAACCTTTGGTGGGTCATCAAGTACAATGACAGAAATCTGTCATTCTTTTAGGAAACCTTGTAGGTCTCTCTAATCAAAAGCTCATTGTGGATGATAGCCCCATGCTGGTACTGGGAGTCACAGGTCAGTGCCCACGAAGAAAATGAGGAAGAACATAACTAATATACAACAGTTAGGGAGGAGAGAGAAAGAGAGTGGGAGAGGGAGTGGAGGGAGGGAAGATGTAAAAGGTTTAGGTTACATTGAACTAAGGTCTCCAGTGTCTTGTGGTTCAGGTGTTTCCTATAAGGGCCTTGTAGGGGTTCAACCATTTGGTCTGCCTTTTTGAAGTAGAATTTGATGGTACCATTGCCATTTGGGTCTCAATTAGTGTTTCCCAACCCTTATGTGCCTCCCCATCAATTCTAGTTTCTAGTCAATGAGATGCTTGCTAGGTATGTAAGGTACCTTGGGTAGATTCAGGTTAGGTGCTGTAGATGAGTGAGACTATGGGGCTTTTTTTTTTTTTTTTTTTTTTTTTTCTGTGATTGGGTAACTTCACTGAGGATGTTTTGTTCTAGGTTCACACATTTTTCCTCAAATTTCTTTGTGTCATTTATTCTTACTGCTGTGTAGAAGTCCATTGTATAGATATGCCACATCTTAGTTATCCATTCTTCTAGTGATGGATATCTGGATTGATTCCAGCTCTTAGCTATTACTAATTGAGCCTCTACAAACATGGTTGAGCAAATTTCTCTGGCCTGTGGTTTGAAGGTTATAGGGTAGAGATGCCCAGTAAGGGAATAATTGGGTCTATTGGTAACTCTATACTCTACTTTTTCAGAAGTCTCTATATTGCTTTCCAAAGAGTTTGTACCATCTTACATTCCCACCAACAGTGGATGAATGTTACTATTCCTCCACATCCTCACCAGCATTTATTTTTGTTTGATTTTTTTTTTTAATGTTTGCTAGCCTTATTGGGATAAGGTGGAATTTCATAATTGTTTTAATTTGCATTTCTCTGATGATTAGGGATGATGAACATTTATTTCAGTGTGTGTTTGCCATTTGTGTTTCTTTCTCTGTGAACTGCCTGTTCAGCACTTTGCCCCATTTTGTGAGTGGGGTGTTTGACTTCTTACTGTTTAGATTTTTGAGTTCTTTATAGATTCTAGAGGATAGGCCTCTATCAGTTGAATAACCTGCAAATATTTTCTCCCATTCAGTGGGTAATGTATTGGCTTTCCTTATTGTATGCTTGACTGTAAAGAAACTCTTCAGCTTCATGTGATCATATTGGTTGAGTGACTGTTTAAGATCATGAGCTACTGGGGTTTTGTTCAGGAAGTCTTTTTCCATTCATATACCATGGAAAGTACTTCCTAAATTTTCTTCCAGTAGTATTCGAGTTTCTGATCTTATATTGAGGTCTTTGATCCATTTGGATTTGAGTGTAGTGTATGGGGAAATGTGTGGATCAAGTTTCAGATTCCTGCACGTGGCTATCCAGTTTATTCTGCACCATTTGTTGAAGGTGCTGTCTCTTTTCCAGCCTGTATTGTTAGGACTTTTGTCAAAGATCAGATAGCTATTGTGCTTGATCCAAAGTGCAAGTCCTCAAGTCTATTCCATTGATATCTACTCCTGTTTCTATGGCAGTACCATGCTGTTTTTATTACTATGGCTTTGTAATATAGCTTTAGATCAGGTATGGTGATGCCACCAGAGGTATTTCTTTTGCTGAGGATATGTTTGGATTGCAATGACTTCTGCCTTTCCATATGAACTTTGAGATCTTTTTTTCTATCTCTGTGAATAACACTGTAGGGATTTTAATTGGAATTGCATTAAATCTATATATTGCCTTTGGTAGGATTGTCATCTTCACAATATTAATTCTGCCTATCCAGGAGCATGGGAGGTCTTTCCATTTTCTCAAGTCCTCCTCAATTTTGTTTTTGAGTGTTTTTATGTTTTCTTTGTATAGATCTTTCACTTCCTTGGTTAACGTTATTCCAAGGTTTGTTGTTGTTGTTGTTGTTGCTATTGAAAATGGTAATATGCCACTTATTTCTTTCTCTGCATCTTTGTCATTTGCATATGGAAAGGCTACTGATTTTGTGCATTGATTTTGTATCCTGCTACTTTGCTATGGGAGTTATCCACCTTCAGGATTTTTAGGGTGGAGTCTCTCAGGTCTCTTACATATACAATCTTGTCATCAGCAAATAGAGCTAACTTAACTTTTTTCTTTCCAAATTGTATCCCTTTTATTTCCTTCTCCTGTCTTTTTACTTGAGCTAGGACTTCCAGTACTATATTGAAAAGCAGAGGTGAGAGAGGACAACACTGTCTTGTTCCTGATCTTAATGGGAATTCCTCCAGTCTCTCTCCATTACATATTATTTGGGCCTTTGGAGCTTTGTAAATTGCCTTCATTATGTTAAGATATGAACCAACCATGCCAATTCTCTCCAATGTTTTGATCATGAAGTGATGTTGTATCTTGTCAAAGGCCTTTTCTGCATCTATCAAAATGATCATGTGGTTTTTGGTTTCACCTCGTTTATTTGGTGTATTACATTGACAGATTTCCTTATGTTGAACCACCCTTATGTTCCTAGGATAAATCCAACTTGGTCAAGGTGGATAATGCTTTTGCTGTGTTGTTGTATTTGGTTTGCGAGGATTTTGTTTAGGATCTTTGCATCTAAGTTCATTAGGGAAATAGGCCGGTAGTTTTCTTTTCTTGTGGCATCTCTGCCTGGTTTTGGAATTAGGGTGATACTAGCTTCACAAAAGGAGTTGGGTAGCTTTCCCTGTTCTTCAATTATATGGCACAGTTTTAGGAAGATTGGTTTGAGTTCTTCCATGAAGGTTTGATATAATTCAGCTGAGAAGCCATCTGGTCCTGGACTCTTCTTTTTGGGGAGGTTTTTTATTAATTTTTCAATCTCCATGAGTGTGACAGGTTCATTCAGGTGATTAACCTGCTCTGAGTTTAGCTTTGATAGATCGTATATGTCCAGAATTTTTTCCATCTCCTTCACATTATCCAGTTTTGTGGAGTAGAGGTTTTTGAAATAAGTCCTGATGATTCTCCCAATTTCACTTATGTCTCTTGTGATCTCTCCTTTTTCATTTTGAATTTTGTTAACTTGAAGCTTCTCCTCTTTTTGCTTGATCAAATTTGCCAGGGGTTTGTCAATCCTGTTTATTTTTTCAAGGAACCAGATTTTTGTTTTGTCATTTGTCTCAATTGTTTCCTTGGTTTCCAATTCATTAATTTATGCTTTAATTTTAATTCTTTCTTTCCTTCTGGATTTCTTTGGGTTGGATTTTTCTTGCTTTTCTAGTGCCTTTAGGTGGATGGTTAGGTTATTGATTTCGGATCTTTTTGTCTTTTTTATGAACGCATTGAGTGCTATGAATTTTCCCCTGAGTACTGCCTTCATTGTGTCCCATAAGTATTGGTATGATGTGTTCTCATTGTCATTCAATTTCAGGAATTTTTCAATTTCATTTTTTATTTCATCCACTATCCATTTATTGTTTAAAAGAGTGCTGTTCAGTTTCCAGGTGCCATTGGGATTCTTGGTGGGTCTTCTGTTATTGATATCTACCAATATGTCATTGTGATCTTATATCATGCAGGGAATTATGTCAATTTTCCTAAATATGTGGAGGCAGTCTTTGTGACCGAGTATATGATCTATTTTAGAGAATGATCCATGGGCTATTGAGAAGAAAGTGTCATCTGTGAATTTGGGATGGAAAGTTCTGTAGAGGTCTGTTAGGTCTAAGTGCTCTATGGTTTTGTTGAGCTCTCTTACTTCCCTGTTGAGTTTCTGTTTGGCTGATCTGTCTGTTATTGATAGTCATGTAATGAAGTCCCCAGCTATGATGGTGTTGGTGGTTATTTCTGTTTTATTGTCAAGTAGGTTTTGTTTTATTAACTGTGGTGCCCCTGTGTTTGGTACATACAAATTTATGATTGTAATATCCTCTTGATGGATTGTTCCTTTGATGAATAGGAAATAGCCTTCTTTGTCTTTTTTGATTATATTTGGTTTGAAGTCTATTTTATCTGAAATTAGTATAGCTACAACTGCTTGTTTCTTATTCCCATTTGTTTGGAATACTGTCTTCCACCCCTATACCCTGAGGAGGTGTCTGTCTTTAGTGGTGAGTTGGTTTTCTTGAAGGCAACGGATTGAGGGGCCATTAATATTTAGGGTAATGACTGTGAGATTTGATTTGATCCCTGCCATATTGTGGTGGTAGATGTGTGTGTTTTCATGGGCTTTGAAGTTTTTTTTGTGCCTATTCTGTGTTTGCTTGTTGTGATCTGCTTCTTGTAGGCATTTGAGTTTTGTTATTTGTTTCTGCTTTGTGGAAAATCCTGAAATACTCTCTGTAGGTTTTGTTTTGTTTTCATATAGTTGTAAAGCTGAGTTTTGTCATGGAACCTTTTTGCTTTCACAATCTATTGTGAGGGATACTTTTGCCAGATAGAGTAGTTTGTGTTGGAATCCATAGGTTCTTAGAATTTGGAAAGTTTCACTGCAGGCCCTTCTAGCCTCAGGGTTTCCATTGAGAAGTCTGAAGTAATTCTGATGGGGTTACCTTTGAAAGTGGTGTGCTGTTTTTCCCTAGCAGCTTTTAGGATTTTCTCTTTGGTGTCAATGTTTAGAGTCTTAATGATAATATATCTTGGAGCATTTCTCCTTTGGTCCAGTCTGTTTGGAGTTTTGTTGGCTTCTTTATCTTGATGGGCCTTTCTTTTAAGGGGCTGGGGAAATTTTCTTCAATTATTTTTTTAAATAAGTTCTCCATGCCTTTGGTCTGCATTTCTTCTCCTTCTGGTATTCCAATGATTCTGATATTAGGACGTTTAAGTGTATCCCACGATTCCCTTATGTTCTGTTCAAAGGAACTTTTGAACTTACTGAAGTTTTTGAACTCTCAAACTGTTTCTTCCATCTTGTCTTCCAGATCACAGTTTCTATCCTCCAATCACTGCCTCTGTTCTTTAGGGCCTCTAGTGAGTTTTGGGCTTCTTCAATTAAGTTTGTGTTTTCTACTACTTTTCTATGTTTCATTTCCATCACTCTGTTAAGCTCCCTTTTCACATCCTTTTCTGATTTTCTTGATGATTCGTGGAATTCATCCCTGCATTTCTTTATGTCTTCATTTAGTATGGCCAGCTGATTTTTAAGGTCCTCTTTTTTTCACTCTCCCTCAAACTTTTAACTCTCTTTGAATTCCTTCCAATATCTTATCCAATTATTCTAGCTTAATGATGGTAGCATCCACACGATTATCGGTCCTTTGTTTCTTTTCCTGCAAGTTCTCTCAGTAGGTTGGTCAGGGTTGCATTGCTCATAGCTTCAGTTTGATGTTCTGATCCTAATAACTCTTCTATGTTTTGGTTAGATGCATTCATTGTAGGACTGGGTGGTCTAACAGGGTTTTCTTGCATTTGATTTTTTAAATTTTTTTTTGTTTTATATTTATTTATTTATTTGAAAGTGATAGAGAAAGAGGCAGAGAGAGACTGAGAGAGAATGGGCATGCCAGGGCCTCCAGCCACTGTAAACAAACTCCAGACGCATGTGCCCCTTGTGCATCTGGCTAACGTGGGTCCTGGGGAATTGAGCCTCGAACTGGGGTCCTGAGGCTTCACAGGTGAGCACTTAACTGCTAAGCCATCTCCCCAGACCATATTTGGTTTTTCATGTTATATCTTTTGCGCCGTGGTCTGCCCATGACATGTTTGGGCAGGAAGGTGGGTGGATCAGCCTGGGCTCTAGCACAATGGGAATCTGAGGCAGCCTGGGGAAGTTGTCAGGCAGACTTGGCTTTGGCTCCCACTTGCCAAAGCCATCTATCTACTGCCTGACAGGGGCGCCAAAGTTTCCTTAATTCTGAAGCGGTAATGCGCCAAAGCTCCCTGTGTTCGAGCTTGGAGGGGGACTGAGGTGCAAAGCCCTGAAGTGGCCCAAACTCTGGCTGGGAACCCTGGGACCCAGAAAGATTCTGTGCTTCCCTGCCACAGGAGAATGTAGGATGGTGGGTGCGGCAGACAGGTAGGAGAGGGCACCTGAGCTGCCACAAGTGAGAGACACTCTAGGCTTGTGTGGCAGTTGCTGTGTGACTGGGCTTGCTGAACAGTAGTGTGGGCAAGTGTGCAGAACAGTTTAAGCTTCCGCATTTAGGGATTGATCTGTGCATGCGATCGGGGTGCAGAAGCGGGTGCGGTGGTGGTGGGGCACAGGACCACGACAGTGGGTTGTGGGTCCCCGGTGGTGGGTGCAGAGCCATGGAGGGGCATTGCCGGGTTGCAGTGGTGGGTCACAGGGCCAGGGCGGTGGGGCGCAATGGGCTATTTGGGGGGTGGATCCCCCGACCGCAAGGTTATCCACAATTCACTGTTTACTCCTCCTCTGTGCCCTCCCACTGATAAGAAGTTCCAGAAAACCCTTAATGTCTTACCTTTCTTTCCCCAGGATTTGCAGGGAAGCTAGGCAGTCACCATCTTGGCTGGAACTCCTCCTTCCATTTTCTTATCTATTAGGTCTGGTCTAGTGATGGCATCATCCACACTATTATTGGTCTTTTGTTCCTTTTCTGCAAGTTCTACCAGTAGCTTGGTCAGGGTTGCATTGCTCATAGCTTTATTTTGGTCTTCTGAACCTAATGACTCTTCTGTATTTTGATTAGAGATGTTCTTTGTAGGACTGGGTGATCTAACTGGATTTTCTTGCATTTGATTTTTCATGTTATTTCTTTTGCGCTGTGGGCTGCCCATCCCAGTGTATGGGCACGTAGGTGGGTGGATCAGCCTGGGCTCAGGCACATTGGGAAGCTGAAGCATCCTGAGGCAGTTGCCAAGTAGTCTAGGCTTTGGCTCTTACTTGCCACAGCCGCCTGAGCTCCTGGGTGCCAAAGTTGTCTGAGTTCTCACTCAGTATTGTGCCAAGGCTGCCTGCACTCACACAAGGAGGGACATTGAGGCACCAAGCACCAAAGCAGCCCAAACTCTGGCATGGTGGAACACTGGAACCTGGAAGCAGTCTGAGTTCCCCTGCAACAGGACAATGGTGGTTGGTAGGCATGGCAGACAGGGAGGGGCTGACACCTGAGCTGGCGCAAGTGACAGACAGAGACAGCCTGAACTTGAGTGGGCAGTTGCAATGGGCCTGGCCTGCGAGTGAATGTGCAGTGGCCTGGGTAATAAGTGAACAAATGGGCTGAGCAGGCTAAGCTTGCAGAAGCAGGAATTGGCATTGTGGCATGAGTTTGGCAGGCCAATTGATCCAAGAATCCTGAGCTCCAATGGGCCCATGGGCATAGCCTGGCCAAGGTCACTCTTGAGCAGGGGTAGTAGGTCATTTGCCCCTGTGCAGTGAGGCAAGTAGAACTATGTTTGGCCTGGGACAAACGTAGTTTGTCCTCCAGTAAGTGCAGGTGTTTCCTGAAGCAGAGACTTTGGGTATGACAGCTGCTTGTGGGGAGGGGTGGGCTACCACCACGCTAGGGCATCAATGATTCCCTGTTGTTGTTGTTGTTGTTATTTTTTCCCCTCTGTGCCATCCCACTAGCAATCTATTGGAGATTTCTCTCCCCTAAAAGATCCAGTGAACCCTTAATATCTTGCCTTTCTTTCCCAAGGATGGGTGGTGCAGTTAGGCAGTCGTCATCTTGACCGGAAGCCCTCTCACCACCAGGCATTTGTATCAAGGTGGCTTCATGTGTCAACTTCAGGGAGTCATTCTTCCTAAGAACCAAGATGTCTCTCCAGACTACCAGGGAAGGATGTTGTTCTCACATCTTGCTGTTAGTGATATATGTTCTTTTTTCCTCCAAAAAATAAAGTTTGGTGTGCTAATAACATTATTTTAAGAAAAGGTAAACAAAATTTATCATTATTATTCTTTTAGCCTTCTTTGGTTTTTTTTTTTGTTTGTTTGTTTTGTTTTGTTTTTTGAGTTAGGGTCTCTCTCTAGCCCTGGCTGACCTGAAATTCACTATATAGTCTGAGGGTATCCTCAAACTCACAATGATCCTCCTACCTCTGCCTCCCATGTGCTAGGATTAAAGGCATGCACCATCACACCCAGCAAGTCTTCTATTTTTAATTGTGAATTTGAATACATAGTGATGCTGTAATTTGATCCTTTACCCCTCCTTTGACTAACTCTTGTTTCCTGTCCCCCACCTTTCTATTGACTCCTCTCCTCTTTCTTAGTAGTTCTCCTGTTTTGATATTACCCACCCTTTGTCCTCTGTCTTTTATATCAAAGTGTTGATGAGGTCAATATTGTTCAGGTCTTGTGAAGGTTACAGCATTCGATTTGAGATCATGAATGCAATGGTCAGTTTATGACTGCAGCATACCAATATGCCAATATTGAACTACTATTTGGTGCAATATTGTGGGGACATCTTGCCTGGTTGGTCTATTGTGTAGAATACAGACTGCTGATGATTTTCCTCCAAATACCACACACAACAACCTGACTGACACTTTCCAGCACTATGATAGCTAGTCAGAAAGGAGGGTGCTTCCAACTGAGTTCTAGCTTGATTTTGTTCCTGCCTCACATCTGAAACACATGATGTCTTCAGCAATACAGTCTTACTATCTAGTTTTAGTGAGCAATAAAGAACGTTGTTGATAAGCTATATATTTTTTTTTATTTTTTGGGGGTGGGGAGGGTGTCATGGGCTTCCCTGATCAGTAAATTATTGTACATTTTCCCACACCTGGTACTAGTACTGGGACTTTCTTACAATAAATATGGCTTCTAGACTCAATACTCCCTGTCAACAAACTTTATATATATATATATATATATATATATATATATATATATATATATATATATATATATATATATATACACATACATACATATATACATATATGTGTGTATATATATATATATATATATATATATATATATATATATATATATATATCTTCTCCCTCCCCTCCTTTTGTCCTCTTTTCCTCCTACTGCAACTTGTCTTTCTACTATATTCTGTGCCTTTATGGCTAATATACTATCCTCTTCTTTAGTCAGTTCCCACTTATCCTCCCTCCTCATCTCTTTATAATTTTTGAACTCTACTACTAACTCTTACTACATCTTACATACAGATCTTAGAATTCAAAGTGAGGCTCTGCATACAAGACACCATGTGGTGTTCGTCCTTCTAATCCTGAGTTATTTCAGAATAATATTTTATAGATACAACCATATCCCTGGAAATTTCATAATTTCTTCTTTCTGTGAAGCTGAATAAAACTCCATTGTATCACATCTTCAGTATCTTTCCATCAGGTGATGTTCAATCTCCTAATTATTGTGAATAGAGCAGCAACAAACATGGTTGAGCAAGTAAGTATCTCTATAGTAAAGTTTCAAATCTTTAGGACATAATCCAGGCATAATATTGTTAGATGAAATGGTAGATCTGCTTTTAGCTTTATGAGAAAGGTCCATACTGATTTCCAGAGTGGCTGGACCTGTTTATACCTCCCACCAGCGGTCAGTGAGAGTTCTATTTCCCCACACTCTCACCAGCATTTATCATTAGATTTTTTAAAATAATTTTTTGTTCATTTTTATTTATTTATTTAAGAGTGACAGAGAGAGAGAGAGAGAGAGGAAGGGAGGGAGGCAGATAGAGAGAGAAAGAGAATGGGCGTGCCAGGGCTTCTAGCCACTGCAAACAAACTCCAGACGCATGTGTTCACTTGTGCATCTGGCTAACGTGGGTCCTGGGGAATCGAGCCTTGAACTGGAGTCCTTAGGCTTCATAGGCAAGCGCTTAACTGCTAAGCCATCTCTCCAGACCTAGATGTTTTTGATGATAGTTTTAATTTGCTTTTCCCTGATGGCTAAGGATGTGGAACATGTGAAGAATATTTATTCACCCCTTGTATTTCGTATTCGGACAACTCTCTACTTAGTTCCATGTTAGGGTTGATGGGGCAGGGGGAGGCCACTGGGTGCCAGGGGGATAGATACATGGCAAGGTTGAGAGGAGAAGCAACTGTGAGCTCATTTGCAAATAGCAGTTCTACTGGGTGGAGGGGCCCAAGTGATGAGGTTGGAGGCAGAGCCATACATAAATTTTTTAATTTTTATAACATGACAAAAATAGTATTTCAAACTGTACAGTTACCAGAAGTACACAGTTATCAAAAATATATGAACTTAGCTGTCATTTTGGGAACTTTCATCTTTCTGTATCTGGTTGTTGGCATCTTCATGTTCTGCAGGGCTATACCCATCTTTGCCAGAACCAACTTTACACTTTTGTCCTCTGAACACTCACTTTTCCTTCTATGTTGGGGCCTTTGTAAGTTTGGGATATGGCTCTGGTGGTACACATTTGACAGTATCTTCTCTGTGGTTGTAATTCACTAGGGCTTACCTCCTTCTGCATACTCTTCAGTTTTGTTTTGTTTTGTTTTGTTTTTCTTTTGTGCATGGGAGAAATGGAATGGAACTCAAGTACTGAGTCCCTGAGCTCCAAAATGCAGCAAAACAAGCTTTCTCTGTCTTGGGCTAACTCTCATTTTCTTATTTTTACCCTGCTACATATAGTATACAGTAGGTTCTCAGTTGCAAAGGAAGAGTTCTTCTTGCACCTGTTTCTAATTCTTTGTCCATAGTTTAAAATGCATAAAAGTGCTAACCCTTCTTTTGTTCCCACAGAAAAACATGCACCCTGGGATCTTAGAGACTTTTTGTAACATGTAACCTATCTAGAAAGCTATGCCTGGCCTTTAGAACCCCACACAGTGCCTACCTTCCTACCAGTCAGTTCTCACTCTGTACTTCCAAAGTAGTGGTATGCTTCAGAAAATTATCAAAGCTTTTGTAAGTTGTGGCTTGTCAATACATCCATTCCATTAGGTTATGTAACTGTGATTTGCTGATGTCTTCATAATCTTTGTTCCCTAGAACCTACTAGAGTATTGATAAAGAGGAGATACTGCCATAGCCACAGTGACCCATATGGACAAAGTTCAACATGAGTTAATACATGATGTTAAACACTTCTCCCTTTCCATGAGCCTGATGCTTGAGAATTAGTCCTCATAATTTATAGATACTGAAATTAAATTCAGAGATTTTAAGCAAGTACCCCCAGGTTCATGCATCTAGAAACTAGTTTGCTTTTGTCACATGTTTAACATCTTTCCTCAAGAAGACCAAGAAATAGTATTTCAGAGCTCACAGAGTATGGGGGAATTTGAGCCAAGCTTCTAGGACTCTCACTTTCAGAATGAATATGGTGGTGGTGGGAATGAGTACTTTAGGCAAAATTACTCTTAGAAGATAATCTATTTCAAGTCATGGCATTTTTGCCATGTTGCCGTGGTATTTTTATAGAAGATAAATGTCTATTTCAGTGCTATGTGAGCATAACTTTATATAGAATGTGAAAGTATGGAACAGGGGAAGGAAATGCTTACTGCTTTTGCAAGAAAGGTTGGCAGGCTCTAAATAAGTTGCCTGTCCTCACACACTGGAGGTGAAAACAAAACTCTGTTCTGGTGAGG